>NW_027202457.1:0-228693 GCF_024711535.1 Dipodomys merriami | reverse complement strand
AAAGATAAGAAAGAGGAGGGCACGCCTTTCATGTGCTGTGCCGCAACCTCGGCCCCTCTGCTTTATGTGGAGGACCGCGGAAGTGGCAGCCCCAGCTGTTCTTTCAGCCCAGGCATGTGGAAAGCGGTCAGAACCGAGTTACATCTAGCCTGTCCAATATTTCAGGATCCACAGGGACAGTGGTATCATGAACCCTTAGATTTTAAGGTTATAAAATCTTTAGCTGAGTCTGTGCGGACATACAGAATCATGGCCTCCTTTACTGTGGCCCAGGTGAAGGCCCTAAACAGACACTGCATGACACCCGGTGATTGGAGTGGGCTCGCACGAGCTTGTTTGAGCCCAGGTCAGTATTTAGATTGGAAGGTCTTTTTGATTGAATTTGCTAGTGAAGAGGCTGCGGCCAGTCAGGCTGCGGGAAACCCAGCTTGGGACAGAGATATGCTGCTTGGACAGGGGAGATTTGCCAATCAGCAGATAGGCTACCCGGTTCAAGTTTATGAAGAAATCAATAAAATTGGCATAAAGGCATGGAAGGCCTTACCAAATAAAGGCGAGATGAGTGGCAATCTCACCATAATCCTGCAGGGCTCTATGGAGCCGTTTTCGGACTTTGTTGCCCATATGGTCGAGGCCGCTGGCAGAATTTTTGGTGACCCAGACGCAGCCATGCCATTAATTAAACAGCTTGTTTATGAGCAATGCACTAAGGAATGCAGAGCTGCCATAACCCTATATAAGAATAAGGGACTAGAAGCATGGATGAAAGTTTGCACAGAGCTGGGCGGACCACTAACTAATGCTGGATTAGTTGCTGCTGTGGTGCAATTAACCCAGAAGGGGCTGAGAAGGTGGCTCAGTGGTAGAGCGCTTGCCTTGCCTGCCTGAGGCCCTGGGTTTGATTCCTCAGCACCACATAAGCAAAAAGAAAAAGCCAGAAGTGACGCTGTGGCTCAAGTGGTAGAGCGCTAGCCTTGAGCTGAAGAGCTGAGGGACAGTGCCAGGCCCAGAGTTCAGGCCCAGGAAAAAACCTATTCAAAAAACACTGCAAATTTGTCTAAACAGTTGTCTAGTTATCTTTTAGGTAATTGAACTGGGGAGTTCGACAGCCTGATGGAACAGCTCAGGGTTGCCATCGTCACGGTGAACTCGACACGAGTGGATGCCGGATTGGCGGAGGGGTTATCTTCATGGATCTCCACTGCTATGAATCATCTTAAGGAGTGGGCGGCTTTGGGAGCCCTGACAGGCCTCCTGGTGTTAGCCTCCTTGATATGTCTGTGGTGCATTTGCCAAATTAGAGGTTCTCAGTGTCGCAGTGCAGCCATGATTATCCAAGCCTTTACAACCATTGGAGCAGGTCAGTCCCCCCAAGCATGGCTTGCCACCCTAAAACAATGAACACAGATTGCAATGCCAAAGTATTGCAGTCGAGAAGCATGAGTTTTGCCCTCGAGGAGAGCATGTTTGATTGCACACGGGTTCGAGTCGCCTTTTCCCGTCCTTGTGAAAAACGAATCAATGGACAGGCTGAATCATCCCTAGAGAAGGTACCCTCTGGGAGAAGGCTTGTATGCAGTCCTTGCATTGCACAACAGGGATCAGACCTCTGTTCTCATCTGTGTTCTTTAAACAAAAAAGGGGGAACTGTAGAGAGCTGCGAGAGGCCGCACCTGGAAGATGGTGCTGGCTTCCGCCCTCCGCCTTCCCGATGGCGAGTGCTCTCTGTGGTAAACAACTCCTTATATGGCTAAGGCAAAGAATCTGGCTTGCTTCCGTGCACCTGAACCTATTGGTGGTTCCCACGTGGTGTATCAGGGTTGGCTACCCAGCGGGTACTTAAGGCTGTGGGGAATTCTCCCCGGGGTTGGGTCAGAAGATTGCTCAAAGGTCCTGAATAAACTGCAGAGAGGAGTTCGGTGTCGCGTCTTCCTTGGTGGTCGAGGCGGGTAGCGACAAGTTTCCCCTTTCTACACAGTGCAACAGCAGGGATACCTAGGCCACCAGTTCAAATTCCAGTCCTAGCAGGAGAAAAAATAGCATCTCCATGCTATGTGATGCCCAATTCATAGGTATTTCATTTGGCCTCCATTTAATGAATGTGATTGTTTAAATGCTTCATAAAGTATTAATTAATATCGACCAGTGTCCTATAATGTAATTGCGTATAGTTTTATCCTCAAATCATTCAAGTACTGCCCATTTAATCATGATATACATCACATTCCTTTGGTAGTCATATGAATAGGAATGAGTTTCATAGGATCTCCTGCCATTTGTTGGTGGTAGGACCAGGATTCAAACTGTGGGCTCCAGCTCCTACCACTTCAACCTGAGGATAGGGAACTCACAGGTCTGTCCAAGAACATCAGCAAAACCAATGATTAGCCAGGCATCAGTGGCTCTCAGCAGTCTTCCTTAAAACTTACAAGGTTGTGAAAGGAGGATCATGGTCAAAGTCACCCTAGACAGGAAAGCCCTTGAGACTCCTGTTGAACTAGTGCCAACAAAGCCAGAAGTAGAGCCATGTGGATCCAGTGGTAGAGAGCTAGCTTTGATCAAAAGCAACTCACAGATTGTGCCCAGATCCTGAGTTCAAGGTCTGGGAACAAACAGACATAGACAACAATCTGTGCAGCCATTCTGCTAAAGCAGGTCACCCTCTTGTGCCCAACTGGCATGGACAGAGTTCCCTGGGAAATGGGCTGCGTCATTTTGACTCCTCCCATTCTGCCTGCATCACACGATTCCAGCCACACCCCCATTGTTTCATGGTTCTTTCTGACCAATGGGATACAAGAATGGTGGCCACACCCACATTCCATGCCGACCAGTAGCACCATGATTCCCTCTGTTTGTTGACACCACTACCAGCAGTTGAGAAAGGTAGAGGTGGCTGAGTAAAATACTCGAGGCCTAGGAGGAAAGGGCTTCCTCAGGCCCATCATGTGCCTGCCTGAACTCTGGCCCCCTCCCCCCCTTCCCCATGGAGCAGCATTTCAAACCTGGTGCTGTGGGCTCAGACCCATGGTTTCCTCAGGCAATGGTGCAAGGGTGTGCCACGAGCCAGCTTGCTGCCCTGACCTGGTCCTGGCTCCCCTGTCCTCTGCTCAGGGCCTGAGCGTGTGTCATGCCTCTGCCATTGCTGCTTGCCCCACCTGTAGCAGCTCCCAACAGCTTCTGCCAGCAACACATGTGAGTGGCTGCCACACATCCCTGCACCCTGCACCCCATATCACCTCCTCTCTGACCTGGACCCGCGCCTCCCCTGTGCCCCACAGTCTGGCCTACGCCATGCCACAAATGTGCCCCAGGGGTAGGGGTGGGTGTTGACCCGAGGATCTCACCCCCATCCCCAGAGGCTAGTGTCCCAGGAAACCAGGAGATATATGGTTGGGTGAGGAGTGGGCGCCACAGATCCCTTGGCCTGGAGTAGTGGGAGCCACACTGCCGCACATCTTCACCCCTCCTCTCCCTGGTGAAAACCTGGTGGCTTTAGTCAGAGGTAGGGAGGAGCATGTCTACACCTGCCTTCTGGGGTCTTTTTCTTTTTTTCTGGGGATTGGAGGTGTTGGATGCAGAATATAGACACCCTTCCTGTGTGAGCTCTTGTGTTCTGTGTTCGGTCAACGTTTCCCCTGAAGACAGAGAAACACATAGAGAGAAACATAGAGAGACAGAGAGAGAGAGAGATAATCTTTTTCCTTGTACAGCCTGACTGTGCTCAGGTGAGTGATCAGTTGGCAAATTGCAGGTGCTGCATGGATGAGTCTTCTGTCACCGGTCTGGATGTGTGTGTGTGTGTGTGTGTGTGTGTGTGTGTGTGTGTGTGTGTGTGTGTGTGTGTGTGTGTGTGTGTGTGTGTGTGTGTGTGTGTAGAATTGGGTTGTAACAAGGAGGCAGAATGCTTTGGTAACTTCTACCTGCTATCTTTGAGGCAGGTATGGGCTTCACAGCTGAGGTCTGGGGGCCTGGAAAGGTGAGAGGCTTGAAGGGGACCCAGCACTGTTAAATTACAAGAACAAGGGATCTGTGTGCAATGGGGCTGGGTACTCCCTTGAGCCTGATTGGTGGCAGTGGGATATTTGGAGGACCTGGGAGTCTGGCCTGCAGGGGATGGCTTCCCAAGGGGACAGAGACCATGACCAACACTTAGTAAGGATACGAGTTCTGCTAGTATGGAGTGCAACATCATAGGTCAGACTCTGGGTCTTCTCATCATGATGTCTGATGGGCGAGGCCAACCCTATCTTAAATCTTGAGCTGTGATCTTCATATCTCAGCCTCCTGAGTATCTAGGATTATAGGCATGAGCCTCTGGCACTGGGATTCTGGTTCTTTTTGGTATTTTAGGGTTAGACCTTAAGACCTTAGGCTTGCCAGTCAGGTCTTCTACCATGCGAGTCAAGCATTTCTGTCTTGGGCATTTCTGAGATGGAGAAGTAATATATGCTCATGCTGGGCTGGATCATGGTCCTCCTATCTGTGACAGGCATGAGCCACCAGGCCCGGTCTTCTGTAGTTGGGATGGTAGACATGTAGCACCACGCTCAGTCATTAGTTTAGATGGATTGTCCAAAACAAAGTCCACAGCAGCCGATTCTTGACCAGAGGTGAAGCTCTGGGTTGGGCCTCAACCATTGGACTTCAATCTCCTCATGGTAGAGTTGAGGAAACAAAGGATTAATACAGAGGGATATCTGGAACAGGGACAGGCACAGAGGGAGGGGCCATCTGATCCTTTTCTTGGCAATTCTGTGACCATATGAGAGGAAGATTCCCAGAAAGATCTCAGATGGTGTGTGTTATTAATGGTGAAACAGGTATAGGATTATGAAACAAAACATGGCTCTCTTTATTACCCTATCCCCATGCGTAACAGGATCCTTCATTTTGTTCACTTTTGAAGCTGGGGAAACTGAGGCACAGAGAAGCCAGGTGACCTACTAATGACTCCTAGCTGACAGGAAGCTCGGCCTGACTTCTCTGCCATGCTCCTTAGGACAATGGGCGCTATTCAGTCCACTTCTTGTGGTGGGAAGTCCACTTCTTTTCAGTCATGGGGCTTGAACTTTGGGCCTGGGGCAGCTCCCCAAGCTCCTCAGCTCAAAGCTAGTATTCTACCACTTGCGTCACAGCACCACTTCCAGTTTTCTGGTGGTTTTTGGAGATAAGAGTTTCACAGATGTTCCTGCCGGGCTGGCTATAAACCACTATCTTCATATCTCAGCCTCCATTGTACTTAGGATTATAGGCCTGAGCCACCGGCACCTGGCTTAAGTGTAATTCTGACCTACTTTCTTTCTCTTTCTCTCTCAGGAACTGATTCAATGGGTGCTGGAGGAGGTGGCCCAGCATCCCCATATGGTTGGAACCAAGGTGGCCCTCTCATTCTGGAGGTAGACTGTGGGTCAGGCTCTGTCTTGCTCACTCTGTTGTACCAGCTCCAAGAGGTAAATCCCTCTGTGCCCTGCCTACACTGTGACAGTAATCCATTGCCCAACTAGCCTTACTGGACTCAGTACTGTGTTCAATGTTCTTTTCTAGCAAAAATTTCTGGTTAAAATTATGATACATAGTTACAGAATGAAAATGTAATGCCATCTTAAGAAAGTCATTTAGGGTTCTGGGAATGTGGCTTCATGGTATGGTGATTGCCTAGCATGCATGAAACCCTGGGTTCAATTCCTCAGTACCACATAAATTGAAAAGGAAACACTGGAAGTGGTCCTGTGCCTCAAATGGTGGATGGTTAGCCTTGAGGAAAAAAAAATCTGAGGAATAATTCCCAAGGGCTGAGTTTTAGCTCGAGGACTGCCAAAACAACAACAGCAACAACAACAACAACAGTCTAAGTGAGATTTGGAAACTCTTTTGGCAAGTCATCGCACCAAAAGGGCAGAGGCTAATTAACAGTTGTGACAGAAGAGAAGGAATAACTCCAGATGGAAAGAAAAAATGATAGTAACTAAGGTATAGCAGAAACCGTTCTAGGAAACCATTTTTGGATATTGAAGAACTAGTTATCAGCTAGGCTTATTCCTCATTGCCCTTTAACATTCAAAATCTCCTAGGCTAGTTCTTAATCTCTGTGTGATAAATGTACCTCCTTCTATGCTGTTCTTTCATACCTGATCTACTTTGCTTTCTAAAAATCTGTCTTTCTATATTTCTCTGTGAACATTTTCTGATACTAAATACACCTACAAAGATGAAAGAGGATGCTAATGTAAGAGTCCCATGGCTCATGGGTCATTAATGTGACAAAATGGGAAAGGAGGACATATTTATTGCTAACTCAATCATTCTGACAAGCTTCAATGTCACATCATTTGGTTCAGATTTACATTCTTTGTCTACATAGTGACATTAAGTGCACATAAATGCAAATATGAGCCGGGTGTTGGTGGTTCATGTCTGTATTCCTAGCTACTGAGGAGGTTGAGACCAGAGGATTGTGGTTCAAAGCCAGCCTGGTCAGGAAAGTCCATGAAACACTTACCTTCAATTAACTCCAGAAACTCGGAAGTGGTGCTGTAGCTAAAGAGGTAGAGTGCTCAATTTGTGCTGAAAAGCTGAGAGACAATGCCCAGGATCAATATTCAATAATCACAACCAACAAAAAATTACAAATATGGCTTTAAGTTTCCCTCAAAGGAATGATGAAGTCAATAGTAATCTTCCCAAATGATTTAGTAGTGCACCTACTTTTGCTGAGTTATTTGTTATGGCTTCTTTGCTAAACATATTCTCTTTTTTAAAAATTGTCAAATAGTAACTTTATAATAAACTTCATCTAATATTTCTTGGTTCAAAAGAGAAGTACATACAGTTGAGGTCACTTAGATTTCTTACTGTCTTAGTTCAAAGCCAACCCAGGCAAGAGAGTCTGTCAAACACTTATCTGTAATTAAACACCAAAAAAGCCAGAAGTGGAGGTTTGGCTCAAGCATCGGAGTATTGGTTTGGGCCACTTTGGAAAGAAACACAACTGTTCAGGGACAGGGGCCAGTCTCTAAGTTCAAGCCCCAGAACCAGCACAAACTAAATAAACAAGGAAACAAAACAAACCCTGGGTATTTCTTTCGGACTCTCTTTAAAATAGTGGTGGTCCGAAAATAGGCTGCTTTTGCTGATCATACTCACTGGATCCTGCTTTTTTGGAATCCTTATTGCTATATAAAACTCAGGACTTGACTAAAGGAATTGATAACTGATTCCTGCAACAAGAGAATCATCTCAGGAGTGAAACATCCATCCATAAGACACTTCAAAACCTCCATATCTTTGCTTCTTTGCAATAGAACATTTTTAAAATAAAGTGACTTCCTTTTGTTCTATACTGGCCTTCAAATGACATATTGTTTCCTTATACTCTCAACCAGAAGTTCACAGACAAGTTTTATATGAGTAAAGGACACACTCACAAAAGTCAGGGACAGAGTTTCCTTCCAGCCTAGGATCCTTTTCTTATATAGTAAAAAGGAAAGCAATAGTTAACTTGAATTTGTCATTTCAATATATTCAATTCCTCTCCTAGGATCAGTTTCCACATCCAGTAACAGTTACTTCCACTTACTTCCAGTAACAATCTATGGTGCTGCTCCAGAAATAAATGAATGTTTTCTGGCTTCATTGAAATAGCACAAGGATACTTTTGGCCATGAGGTAACACGTGTTTCAGAGACAACTTAGTAAAGAGAAATGAAATTTAAATTGCTTATAAATACATTATCCATGAGAACATTTTGTTCAAACTTCCTATGTGTTCTGTCAATTAAGATGAATTTTAAATGGGAAGAAGGTTCTCAGATCATTTTTGTGAGTCTATGTGCTGTACATTAATTTCCCAAGTGTACATGAGTTAAGAGTAAGAGAAACAATAGCAACTATAGGAGAAAAAGAAGTTCTGTGTTTATGTACAAGTGTTCAATAAAATATAGAAAAATAAATAAATAAATAAATAAATAAATAAATAAAATATTGAAAAATAAAGCCAAATCCAATATGTAGATTTATGGGAATAATATAGAGAAAGCATTACTCCTATGTGGAACATGAAGCATGAGGCCACTGCCTTTCTAAATTATGCTTGCTAATCACGTAAATGTGCAAAAAGGAGAATGGAAGAATGATTCTGTTTCCAATGCAAGTCAGATATAGGAGAGTAGATGTAACTGGAAAAAAAGAATCCATCTTGAGAGAACAGGAATTATACCAGCAATGAACCTGGTGGCTAAGATCACATTTCTTATTCTTTCCTTTTCTTATATTCTTTTTGTTGTTGTTTTTGTTGTTTGTGGCCCTTGAAATATAGGACAGGTTGCTGTCCCTCAGCTCTTCAGCTCAAGGCTAGTGCTCTTCCACTTGAGCCACAGTGCCACTTCCAATTTTCTAGTAATTATTGGAGAAAAGAGTCTCCAGGACTTTCCTACCCGTGCTGGCTTTAAACCCCAATCCTCAGATTTCACAACAACTTGGTTTAGGATCACATTTCTAACAGTGTACACTCAGGATATGTAATGTATATGTTCATCTATCTTTATATGAATTCTTGAGTTAAAAATCTGGGCTACACGTTAGACTTTACACTCACAAAAGTGTTTGAAGTTTAAAAGTTGATACTCCTGGAAAAATAAAACCTAAGAATGTAAAGGAGTCTGGGAAGTTCAATTTGCATTTAGCTTGGACAGCATAGGCTTTGAGACACTACCTATAATTAATCAGCCAAAAGCTGGAATACCAGTCAAGAGCAACATTGCTGAATAAGAGCTTTAGGTTTTGCATACATACATTCGAACATACACATACACACAGAGGCACTTATAGGTGCACACAAAAAGACACAAATGAAACAACTCTTAGAATATGTAGAAAAGTTAGAAAACAATAGAAAATAAGTCCTGAGTAAGATTAGAATCAAATGATAATTTTAAATATTAGAAAGCCTTCAAGTGATCTTTCCCCCAGAATTTGAGAATATTACATAGGTAGGGACAGAGATAGTAAGAGAGTCAAGTAATCATTATTATTATAAGATCCATGGTAGAATGAGTCAGGGAACCCTGCAGGTGCATCTGAAAATGTTCATATCCTGTGTCAAATGTTAAAACATCTTTGAAAATAGTACATAAACAGTCTGAGCATTCAGTCTAGTGGATAAGATCATAGGAGAAGTTCAGAATTGCTAGTCTGTTTCTAGATTAAATAAACAAACTATGGCAGGGCAAAGTGCTACAAGCTTGGAATTATAGCACTCAAACAGGAGAATAGAGAGTGGAATTACATAACGGTACCTTCCCTGGACCAGGTAGAATAATTTTGTCTCAGTAAAACAAACCAAACAACAAAAATGGAATACACAGTTGGAAGTTTGGGCTAATTTTGTCATTATGATTTGAGAAGTCAAGTTTCCTATTGAATGCAACTCATATATATCCTCACTTGTGTTTTAAATGCTCTCATCATTACAGAACATTCCTAGATGAAAAATAGCTCATGATTCCCATCCAAAAATTTGCAAAAGTAAGTAAGCCTCATTCTGTTGGATTCCAAATTAATGTTGAAGTATTACAAAAGCTTAAATCTGGAGAAATAGCAAAGTTCATCTAATGTAGGACTTTGTAGACCTTGTTAAATTAGAATTTAGATTTAAAATATATTTTTTGGTTTTGTTTGTAATTTCATATTCTATAGTATACTACAAAATTATTTTTAAGTAGAGGGATTAATTGAAAAATTCACAAATGATTCTGGCATTCTATTTGTCTAGATATTCTTTCAAGAGAGTTATAATTAGAACATAGTTAATAGATAATTCCCACAGTTCATGTACACTATGTTAATGTGAATAATCTGGACAGAGTTGCCAAAAAATGGATGACATTAATTTATACATTTAGAAAAACCAATTTATTAAGGATTTGGTTTAATATGGTATGAAGAGAGTAATTGTGTGACATCTTCTTTCTTCTACCTATATGTAACACAGGAAGTCATTTCCTTATTTACGGGCCTCTTTATACATGGAGAAAAATGCTAGGTTTGGGGTTTGTTTTCAATTTTGTTTTTGTTTTATTGGTTGATCCTAGAGCTTGAACTCTTGGCCTGGACAGTGTCTCTGAGCCTGTTGATGCTCAAGTCTCGTGCCCTACCACTTCAACCTCAGTGCCACTTGAGTCTGGCTTTTGTGGAGAATTTTTTTGGAGATAAGATTCTAAGAAATCTTCCTGCCTGGGTGGGCTTTGAAATATATTTTTTTTATCTTAGCATCCTGAATATCTATGATAGTTAAAAAAGTATAAATATAAAAAATATTTGCAAGTGTTCTGATCTCAAGAATACTAGCGGAGGAAAAATGATGCAGCTCAATGTATTATAGTGTTCTTTTCAGAATAAGGAGGGCGTCACATTAGCAGAGGTGTAGTATTTTTTCAAAATAGAGATAAGGTATTCATGATGTGAATTAAGGAATTTTAAGGTGCCCCTTAAAAGTTGGAAACTGTTGGGCTAGGATGACTTTATGGCATAAATCTTGGGATTGATGGTCATAGAAATAATAGCTTAATCTGATAAACAATAGCTTACTCTTGAAGAATTAATTATTACATATGCTTCATAGTTTTATCCTCTACCAGAATGTGGCTATTTTTCTGTTGACTTCTCAGTCTGTAACACCCCATTGGAAACTACACCTATTGCAGAATTATATAACATGCAAACAGGTACTGTTTGGAATCTCTCAGAAATGTTAAGAATTTAAAAATGAGTAGTTATTAGTCATAGGAATTTTGAAGAACACATATATTCTGTCCTCTTAACAACTTACTTACTATTAAAAGTTATGGGTTTCCATAGCATTAAACAGTTTTCTGTTTTAGAATGAGAAAGTACTAAATTTATTCTTTTTTGAAAATTTTGGCAAGTATATTGTGAAAATATTGTCTAGTTGGATAACATTCAAGTTGATCACCCTCTGATAAATAAGGGGTAATTAATTCAAATTAGATGCCAAATAGTATTGATTTTTAAAATATTACTACATAAAGAATATTATTTCCTGTGCCAATACAGTGAAATTATATTTTATGCAGCTTATTTTTCAATTTTATTATCAAAGTGATGTACAGTGGGGTTACAGTAATTGTAAGGTATTAAATCATAACTTTTCAAATTTGTTAACCTTCTCTCATTTTCTCATAGTTTTCCTTCATCCCTTCATCCCTCACAAGTTGTAATGTACATTTCCAATATATTGTCTTGTGAGTATTGCTATTGCATTGGTTTGCCTTTTGTCCTTTGTCTCACCATTATGCTTTTCCTCTTCCCTTCGCTAATTAAGGTAAATGTTTATACAATACAAAATGATATACCGGAAGGATAAACCATAGGGGGAAAACCCAAAGAAAACAGAAATCACATAGTTCATCAAAAACAACAACCACAAATGAAAAAAATCTGGTTCCATATCTTGGAATTAATTTTGCTTAGCATCAGCTAATATGGTTATATATATGCATAACAAAGCCACTGGAATATAATAGCTGCATGGATAATATATCATGAAAATAACATGTTAACTTTTTGATGGTTATGGTGGAATTAGGATTGGTGAATTCACGGTTCTGATAAAGGATTTTCAAGAGTTTTAAAGTTATGACAGGTAAATTTTAATTGTTCAAAATTTTAACAACTTAGCCTATTACAAAAATTTAAATTGCCTGGAAGAATAGTTTTCATGCAAAGAAATCCAATGAGACTTAGTAGAGAGGGAACAATGTGGATGAAGATGGCTCTTTTTCACACTAAACAAACAAACCTGTAAATCCTGTAGGGTCCCTTGGAATTATCCTTACCCAGGAAATATATTTTCACTGTTTGACACAAGGTTGTATTGGAATTTAAATTCAAAGTTCTTAAAAAATAAGGCATCAAAATTTGTGAATTTACCTTTAATTACCAAAGAGCAATTCTCTGAAAAAGATAATTTGAGTCAAACAATTTAGGGAGAAAGTGCCCTTCACAATGAAAGAAGGTGTTGGGATTACACATTTTTGTTTATAACACTTTCCACAATGTCTTTGGGTGTGAAGCAGTGAAACACAGAAAAAAATCTGATTGGATACTTCAAACCAATGATTTCACATTTCTAAATGGCTCACAAAAGTAATATCCTTATTAATATGAGATAGTGAATACTTCTGTTATTACATATGCCAAAAAGTTCAGAAAAGAATTGAGCAAATGGAAAAGTTAATAAAAAAAGTTTTGTTAGAAGACTTAGCTAAGCATATTGTATTCAGCAGTGAAGGGAGGCCAAAACTTTTTGATATAAATTGTGTTAGTATTTTTACTCCCTAAAGTGAGTTTACAGAGCCTATTTGGCTCACTACAATGCAGAACTGATTGAATGAAGACATGAAAATAAATTTCACGTCCAAATGAGGCAACTTAAAGAGTTTTAAAAGAGAAATAATGAAGATTTAACAGTGGTGGAGCCCATATAGTCCTTCAGCTTCACTAGACATGAAGCCAAGAAGCTGTGATTAATTGGAACTCCGGCAAGAGCTAAAAGGCAGACATAGAAATAGGACATAAAAGCATTGTCCTTTTGTAACAGACACTGTCTTCCAAGGTATGGGTCATTTAACTCTATTGTCCTCCAGACATCTTGGTGAACAAATTCAAGACCAAGAGAAAAATAATCTATTGAAATAATTTTGCCTAGAATAACTTCACTGTTCCTGATATGGTATCTAAGGAGAATCTTAAGAGAGAAGATAAAAGTGCAGTGTTTTTTGTTTCCTATAAGCATCTTGTTAGGAAAATATATTTTTGAGCTTAGACAATTCTGATTGAACCAACAAGTGATGGAGTACTTATTTTTGTGGGCACTTTAGACACAAGAAGTCTTTTAAGGTAAAAGAAAAAAAATAGCTGAATATTTGTGATCACAGCTTCTAGGGCTGTATTCTGGAGACAAAGTTTTACATTAGATTTCTCCTCATTAACATAAATGTTGTTTCATGGCAAACAAATGCAAGAGGGATATTTAATGGACTCATTAAATATCAATGGCCAATTAAACAGCATGAAAGAAGAAAATGGCAAATAATATTTAATGAATTACTTTGCCAGAAGAAAGAAGGAAAAATATAATTCAAAATCAATTGACTTAAAAGTATGAAGAAAGAGTAGTGAAGAGATATTAGAGAAAATATAGAGTATTGTTTTCTCTCCAGCGGAGTAATGGGTTCATGATCTTGTTTCTTCCACACTAACCTCACAAGCTACCAAATGTGTCTCAGAACTGGATTATTCAGTTCAGACAGAAAACTCGTAGAAGAAAGATACTATTTGCAGCAGATGTAGGTGATTTATAACCTTAGACAATCTATTTAATTCTGTTCAAAATTCTCCCCTATCCCAAACTTCTCTCTTTGAACAGTTTTGTTTGCTTTTCCCAAGACTGCCCTTCATTAATTGATTAAAATTTTGAGAGGTCATATTCATACTCTCTGGAGATTGCTGTTTGGTTGTGATTTTTCTGTTTTTTGTTTCTTGTGTTTTTTAACTGAATTTTAAAAGGTTGTGCAATTGTTTTACAATTAAATATATCCATCTAATTGTCCAACGCTCCTAGATCTGAGTCACTCCTTCCATCATTCTCAACCAACCCATTCTCCAAGATTTATTTCCAATTTTCCACTTCCTTTATCATGTGTGTACATTGAATATTCTAGCTGTACTTGCCCCTTGTTCATTTTTCATTCATTCTATGTCTTTACTATAATTCTTCTCTGGTTTCAACTTCCTGATAGTCATTGTGTTAAACTGTCTATTAATACTTTGAATGGTTTATATGCATTCCATGGACTTTCAATCCTGCATATTCTTGCACTGATGTCAGCTTATATTTCCATAATTGATTCATCTGCAGCAACAATTTGCTGGAGACTGGAGAGGTGAAGCACCTAAACAAGACTTTATTCTCATCCATTTGGAAGATTAATCTTTAGACATAAAGAAAGTTAAAAAAATGGCTTAGAATGTATTCCTAACTACGAATTTTTATAAATGGCTTTGTACAATGGTGTGATTCTTTTATTTTACATGGAATAATATTTTCTACTGCCTATAAGTTTTGGAAAAAGAAGAAAATTAAAATTTATTCCAAAAGAGGAATATGATAAAAATAGAAGACAGATATTATGTTTGTCATATCTCTGATGAATACCCATATTCAAGACTTAAAGTCATATTTCTTACTATATTAGACAGAAGGAAAACATAAAATAACATATGATAAGGCAACTATTTGTGACTTTTTAAAGTGTACCTTATTAAATGATGAAATTTATTAGCTCACGTTTGGGTTTGAAATTTAGGAGGCTAACCTATTTAACACATTTCTGGAAGGCCCTTACTGAAAAACACAAATTGTGGGTGGTACTATTTCTACACTTTAATGAATGGTTGAACGTGTTTGGCATTAGTGCTGTGTAAATAATTCAACTCTATTGTAACTTGCTCCCTACACTTAAAAAACTTGTAATGTCACTAAGTATCATCAACTTGTAAAATGTCATTTTGACGAATGTGATTTTAAAAAGTTTATTTGAAAAGGAATACACTTTCAGAAGATTAAATGTAGATTATCATTGGTTTGAGAGTGACATTTTTATACCACAGAACCATGTTGTACTGAAGTCCCAGTGTTTTGAAGCACCCCTTAGTGCTTCAAATATTTTTCTGAATTACATTTGACCTCTAAGTCAAGTTTTCCGGGCTTTGGTAGACCAATTATGGATCTATCCTTCAAGGAACTATTTTTTGGCCCACTTATGTTGGAATAAAATCTTTCATTAATCATAGGGGAGGGGTATTAAAAATAATCTTTTGACACTTTGTGAACTTGTTCACTCATATGGGCTGGTCATCTATAAGTTGCATGTTTTAATTACTGTACTTTCTCTCAAATTTTATTTCATTCTTCATTTTAAGTTGCCTTGCATTCCACAATTGCTTACTGCTAATTCCTGCATCTCAAGGAATTGGGGCCCTGAAATATAGGAAATGAGAAATTGAGATTGGTCTTCAATTACTATGTGCTGACATGTTGCATGGGCCTTGGTGAGAAGTCTTGCCCCTGTTATTTGATGATGCAGATAACTGGGACCTGGGATCCTAGGATCCATGGGGACTGCAGAAGAATAATGTTTTTTTAGACATCTTAGCAAAATTTGGGTATAATCAATAGGAATGCTTCCAAAATATGGAGAAAAACAGTTTGGGACAAGAGAGTTAAAACAATAAACAGAGCAGCAGAGTAAAATGCATTATAGATTAGAGGAAAACATTGTTTTTTTTTTATCATGTGGATTCAGAAGACCAAGAAAAGTTAAAATGTATCACAAGTTTATACTAAAGACATTGCATTGATACTTTTTATATTCTAATATATATTTTAAACCTAATTATTTATATTCCAATTCTATTTACTAGAATAAATAAATATCAATTTATTTGCCAAAATATCAACTAATTCTAGTAAGTTTTACTGTGTGAAATATAAAATCAGCACATATAAATATAAAATACATAATTATATATAATATAATTAAAAGGCACAGGTTTGCATTGTTCTGTTGTAGTTACTGTATCAAAGGCAACTCTGTTTTAAAGTATTATTCCATTATTTCTACCTTAGTGTTTGATAAAGTTAGACCTAAAGCTTTATCGTTTGTAGATTTACAGCATGGAGGCAAGAGGAAACACTGTGATTAAAAGAGTATCAATTTAATGCCTAATAACAAGGAGAAACATATGGACTTCTCTTGCAACTATGAAAATATTTGGTGATAAAAAGGCAGTAGTGTAAGTTCCTGCCTGGTTGGATGGTAGACAGGCCAGGACATTAAGTAATCATGCATATGAACAATTTTTTCACCTTCTTGGCTTTAGCTACTTTTGAAATGGAAGGTATATTAAACAATTATATTTTGATAAAATACCTTCTAGTCTGAACAGTTCTGTTTGAACTGTTCATCTCTCTATGATCCCTTGTAACCAAGATTAGTTTTGTTCTAGTAAGACAATCTATGCTGTCAGGGTATGATTTTCTGGTTGGTCTGTTCCCACATGGAAGAAGGGTAAAGGCTCAGGTAGACATTTGTGCCAGTAACACCTCATTTGAGAAAATATCAGCTGAAGAAGTTTAGAAGTAGCTCTTAAGCAACGCTTACTTTGAATCCATTAGGTCCACATAGCTAACACAGTTGGATAAATAAGTACTTGAAAAAGCCATCACCTTTGGACCTATCTATAAATAATTGAGAGTATGATCAAATTCCAAATAAAAAGACTTAAGATAGTCATTGACAAAAAATTTGCAAATGTGAGCAATCGATTGATCAATATAATTTTTTCTACTATTCACAGAATTTTAGGGAAATAAGATCGATAGCATTGTTAGGAACATTACTGTTTCCTTGTTACAAGTAGGCACCCAAGCCTATATAGGCTTGTATAAAGATTGCATCATTAACTACTTAAATTTAGAGGATACTACATGCTTCAGCAGCATGAATACTCAAATTACAATGCAGAGATTAACATGGCACTTGCACAAGGATAATATGAAAATTTGAGAAGTATTCCATATGTTTCATTCTTCAGATGCAAGAAATGAAAAACAGTTATTAAAAAGTTGATTATAAAATTACAACTGTAACAATACACGTAATTCATATAATTAAATTTAGGTTGACATCAGTGTATTAAATATTCACCTCAGAAAGGCGTTTACAAAGCATAAACTTTACAAAACTTTTCAAACTAGACAACATTGTCATTTTATCCCAAAGAAAAATAATATTAAGACCTAGAAAAAAAGGAATCAAACTGTTTCTATATGGAATGCAATCACAAAGGACACATTAATGAACCTAAATATTATAAAATAATGTAGAATTCAAGGTATATCTAGGAGAAAATAAAATAAATTATGAACATTATGCAAACATAGAATATAGAATATTTTAAAATATACTTTTTCAGACAAGCACCAGAAATATTTTAGTTTCTGTACTACTCATTTCAACAGGTAAGTTAAAATTGTTTCTGATTAAAAAATCAAAACTCTGAAGAAATCATTATACATGTATACAAAAACTATTAAATACATTTTGACATCCAATGCAGGCAATTCACTTGGAAGAATTCCGCAGAATCCATGAATTTTTACAGTAAAATATTGGTGTTGCCGGCACATGTGGCTTATGCCTATAATGCTAGCTACACAAGAGGCTGAGATCTGAGGATCATGGTTCCAAGGCAGCCTGGGAAGGAAAGTCTGTGGTACTTTTATCTCCAATAAACCACTAGAAAACTGGAAGTGGAGCTGAGGCTCAAGTAGTAGAGCGCTCACCTTGAGCTGAAGAGCACAGAGATAGCTCCCAGGCCCAGAGTTCAAGCCCCATGACAGACCAAAATAAAATATATTGCTCTTATTTGGATTGTGAAAATATTTTGTAGGGACATAAAAGATCGACTTGCATTTTTGAAATTTAAGAAACTTAACCCGACCATTAGGACATAGGTGAACAATTTGTACAGCCTTCCACAACTTCATAGAGGTAGTGATACATACTTATCCTTTTGGCAATATCAAATGCAATTTTTTCTATGTTGTTCTCCAGGCCTGGTTTTATATAATGGTTCAACAGAAGGAGATTCAGCATATCTTTGCTAGCTCAATTCTCACCAGCAATATGTAAGGGGGACAAGAGGCCTTTAGTTGGGCATTGGTATCTGCATCATGATGAAGTAATAAATAAGTCATTCTGGTATTATTCCACGTATATGCACTGTGCAGGGGTGTCCAGTCATCTACAGTTATTACATGTGCCGCTTGAGACACCAACTCACTGACAATGTCTAATTGTCCACTGTACGCTTCTTAATGAAGAGGGGTATACTCATCGTCATCCCTACTATTCACATGAGTGGCCTTGTGGGAAAGAAGTCTCCGCACTGTAGTAAGCCGAATATTTTTGGCAGCCCAATGAAGAAATTTGCTTGGATCCTTCTCCATTTTTTTTCTTGCAATTGATATCATTCCTTATTTTTTCATCTTGTTCTTCATATTCCTAAGAATTGCCTAACCAGAAACTTTGAGTGCCAGTGGGAATGAGGTGTCCATGTATTTTCCTAATAGTTCACATTGGTTGAACTGGTCAGAAATATCTGGTGAATTTTCTGCAACTGTTTATTCACCATGATTTATATTCTCTTTTTCCAATTTTACTATTCGAAATTATTCTAACTGGATAGTAGGGAATTGATGGAGAGCAGAGGAAAGATATTCCTCCATATTCAAATGTACACACTGAAAATGAGGACCAGTGATGTCTCCATGTGCAGCTTATTCTAGGCATGAGAAACTAGGAAATAATGCCTTCCATATAAATGATTTGGGAAATGGCAGGCAAAAAGTGAAATGATACAACCAAAAATATAAAAGCAAAATAAATTAGGATAATTATGGAGCAATCGTGTTATATATGAGAACCATGAAAGGGAGAGAGAAAGAAAGAGAAAGATGTGTAATGACGTAGCTAGCCACATAATCCATGCCTCTGATCAATTTGTAGAGCAAACAAAATTTTATTTTTTAAAAGAGATGGAAATCGAATTTATGTATTTACTTGAAGTTAGTAAATACATTTTTAGTAGCCTACATAAAGAGACATAATTTTACCAAACTACAGACAGTAAAATAAATCCTTGATAGTTCTAGTAACAGATCTGACTGAAATCAGTTGAATCATACTTTTCTTGTACAATGAAGGAATAAGAGGGTAGTAAAGCAGCTAGAGAAGGCAGGGAGATTGTATCTGTGACAAAACTTTGTGGAAATTGGTATTGAGGATTTCTTACTGGTGATCCACTTGCACTGGAAGCATGATTCTGAAGTATTGCTTGCCGATTCTGAACTATTGATTTGATTATTATATTCTCCAAGAAGAAAATGAGAATTGATAATGAAGGACTACTAATACATTTTGACCTTCTCACTAAGCACTTTCAATCATCAAAATCACATGAAGACAATAGACAGGCCTACTTTTTAGATGAAAGCAAGTGTCTTTTAAAAAAAGGAATATTTGTAGTCATGCAAAGGACTTCTATTTTACCAATGCCTCATACATTTTTCTAATGTTGGGTAACAATAAATAATGGATCTATTAGAAAGCTCTTAAAGCTCATATGTTAAATAGTGAGTTCTCTTACACTATAATATGGTATTTTTTGTGTATGGTCTTAAGAATAATTTACATTACTAACTTGAATTTCTGACACGACAGTATCATCACTGTACATCTTGCTTCTATACTCTCAGCTTTAAATTACTATTTAAGTATGTGCATTAGATAACTATAGAGGAAAAAGTAGAAGCCACACTGATGGCTTATGTCTTTAGTAGTAGTTAATCAGAAAGATGAAATCTGAGGATTGTGGTTTGAAAGCAGACCAAGAAAAAAAAAATGTCCATTAGATACTGATTTGAACGTAACCAGCAAAAGCTAGAAATGGAGCTGTGGTACAAGCAGTAAAATGCTAGCCTTGAGAAAACTGAAATAAAAAATAAATTCTGGGACAAAGCCAGGCCCTGAGTTAAAGCCCTAGTATTAGCACCAAACGAATTAATAAGGTAATCAATTAATTAAAAATAAATTAAGTGGTCACATTTGGAGAGGCATGTAAAATGTAACAAGGGTGGTGATGGTTCATGTATTATTTTGTAATAAGGCATATTATCATTTGTCCTAATCACTAATATATTATTTGAACTTTTTTGTACAATAAACCCTGAATTTAGCATGCATGTATATGTGTGTGTACATGTGCAAACATGTGTATACATGTATATGTGTGCGTGTGCTGTTGCAATGTTGCTTGCCAATCTGGACAGGGTGAGGCTGAACAGAGCTAACTGTGTTGCAATGTTTTATTTATCAATGTTCTGTCATGTCATTTCAGTGGAACCACCCTTCTGTACATATTATTTGTCTACTAAAAAAGTCATCATAATCAAAGCATTTACAGCATTAAGTTAGATAAAGAGACCGCTTTCAGCTCTTATTGTATGTGAGGTAAGAAGATACAGACATAATTATGTAGTAAGTTATTGCTGTAAGATGATTGTCAGTACAAAATTTGACCTCTTAAATTGGTTATACTTTTAAGATACACTCATGGAGTGATTTGGACAGACTTGACCAAACAGGTATTACTCTCTGGTTATTCCTGTGAAACACAAGTTGGATAAACTCTTTCCGGATTTCGGTAGAAAATCACTTTCTTTGCAAGACCATATCTATTCGCACTAAGAGTTAATCAAACCCATATTAAGTTTGAATATCCCATCTTATTGACAAAATAAGTATTGTCGATATGCTTGTTAGATATTCCTTCCAAAAACGAACAAACAAAATGCATGTGTAATGTCCAGATTGTGTATGCATTTGAAGGTGTTTTGTACATGCACAGGGATCTTTACCAATGGCTCTTTTGTGGGAGTAACTACGGCAACTTTAACAAATAAGGCTTTTTGAATATCTTTTCCAATATACATAACATCCCAGAGGAAGTCTTGCAATTTCTGAAAGTCCTTTGAATATTTTAGTATTATTTCAGTTCATTGACTATAGAGCTAAAATTTCTGAAATAAATATTGTTAAGATCTGAAAATGTAAGTGGGCATATAGGCTTTTTTATGCATCATTTTATGAAAGCCCAGTTTTTATGAAAGTAAATGGAATAGAATAAAGAATGTAAGTGAATTGGGTAAGCTAATTATTAGTATAACTTTGTTTTCTATTAACAGTCCATTGAATGTACATGATGCTGTTAAATTATTTCCTTTGTGTCTCTGTACTTCAGTTAGTTTTAGAATCTTTATAGTTTTGAGTGAATGTTTTGTATAAATAACGATATTTTTAAATGATTAGAATTAACCTTGTGTTTTGTGTCCTACTCCCAAGAAAATGAGTTATTTTTAAATGTTAAGAGTTTATCATTTTCATTATTATCATAGGGAATCATTATCATTATCATTATCATTAAAAATGCAGTAGTATTGATGTCTTTTTAAAACAATTGTATTCACAAGTTGGAGAGTCTTTAATTCATACTTAGGTTTTGGTGCCTATGATTTTTAACCTCTCATTCCTAACATTAATATATCAGACTGCATTTTTGTGTATACAAAAGGTAAAATATTTATCTGGGGTGAAAAGTGATTTTTATATCAGTCTTTAATAACATTATATAGTAGTACATTTCTCTCAAAATTTTGGGTATAAAAAGCAATCAAAATACTTCTAATGGTAAACAATTTAGGTGAGCTACAATGTGGAAACGATTGCTCCAAAAGACCTGCAGTCTGTTTCCGTCAGGAATTGGGCAGGTCATTCTTTCAGTAAGACTGTGTTAACCAGAGATGGGGTCCCCAGGCAGTGCAGTGTTGAGTGAAGGCATAAAATATGATTTCTAGTATTTTGAGCTAGAAATCAAGAATGTTATAGTTTAGCAGTTCCTTTCACCAGGGAGGTATAAATTGATTATGAACTTGGAGTTTTCATATTACAGTTACTTATTTTCTTTTTTTGTTGTTGTTGGTCATGGGGCTTGACCTCTGGGCTTGGGTGTTGTCCCTGGTCTCTAACACTTGGACCACAGTGCCACTTGCAGTTTGCTAGTGGTTTATTAGAGATAAGAGTCTCACAGTCTGTCCTGCCCGAGCTTGCTCTGAACCACAATCAGCAGATCTCAGCCTCCTGAGTAGCTAGTATTACAGGTGTGATATACTGGTGTCCGGCTTAGTTACTTATTTTCTAACAAAGATAAAGTGAAATATTATTAGAGTGTGCACAATAATTTTGGGAAATTTTCCTAGAATTAGTAGACTGAGTGCTGGTATTCAGTTATAAAATAGAATGAGGTTATTTGATATGGTGGGAACTGACCGCAGCCTAACACTTAACGTGTGTACAATGTTGTACTAGTAATTCCAACTCTGAAGACTTACATATCATCATCTTAGAATTAAAAATAGAAGTAGTTCTACTTTATGGGATTATTGTGAGGATTAAATTAGATACCAAAGGTAAAGTACTTGGAAAAACAATCATAGTTTGATATTTTCTACTTGTTATTTTATCATGTGATATATTGAAATATTTGTACTATGATTTTTATATTGCGTCGATTTAGGATAGGCAATGTGATGTATTGATATACACTGCGTTGTTCACTTTTCTGTTATTATGAAGATAATACCTGCAAAGAAAATTTCTGAGAAGGAAATTATCATATTGACTCATGGATTAAGATCAGATGTCTCCATTGTTTTTCATTATATTTTTAGTAAATAATTGTACGAAGGGTTTTCCATTCAAAGAATCAGTTTTTAAGTATGATGGATTTTTACATAAATTTCTCACATCCTTCCAAACCTCACCCCACTTTCATTTTTTCCTAGTTTCATACTATCTGCATTGAATATTATGGCTTCACTCTCTACCGTAAGTCTCTTTAATCCTTCCCTTTGACTTCCCCTCACATTTTCCAAGTGATAGTTTCCTGGTATTCATTTTGTTGGATTAAAAGTTCAATTTTATAAGAAATTACTCCTCTGCAAATAGCATGCTTTGATTAATACTGTTGTTTAACTTGCATAAAATTCTGGCTTCCAAATACGCGTCCTTTGTGTGTCTGGCTCTGACGTCGTTTACTTAACATAGTTTTAGATCTATCCATTTGTTTGCAAATGCTGTACCGGTCTTTATAATGGATGGGTGCAATCCAGTTGTGTATATGTGCAACACTTTCTCCAACCATCCCTCTGCTAAAGGGCGTCTGGGCTGATTCCATAAGTTCTCTATGGTGAATAGTGCAGTAGAGAACATGATTGTGAGATTGATTTTACTGTAACCTTTGGGAAGAATTCACCACTATTTTTCTAGGAGCAACCCTCTAGCCAATTTTCCAGAATAAGCACATCCCTTCCTTCATCTCCATCACAAGGTTTTTTAAGTTGTCAAAAACACACTACCCCCTACAGGTCTGAATCAGCTAAAACCACACTGTGCCCATATTCTTTGTTGTTGTTTTCTGTCCGGTCAAGGGGCCTGAACTCTGGGCCTGGGCGCTGGCCCTCAGCTTTTCTGCTCAAGGCTAGCAATCTACCATTGGAGCCACAGCGCCACTTCCAGCTTTCTTCTTTTTGCTTATGTGGTGCTGAGGAATCAACCCAGGGCCTCATGCATGCAAGGCAAGAGCTCTATCACTGAGCCACTTTCCTAGCCCCGATGTGCCCATATTCTTTTAATACATTTTTCATAATTTTACACATAATTTAGTGAGAATCATCTATGTACTTTCCTACTGTGGTAATGAGGGATATGACAATAGAGTAAAAGTAAGAGATATGGAATTTAATTAGCTACTATCATATTTAAAATAATTTTCAGCTCTCATAGCATCACTTACTATTATTTTAATCTTTATTTGATTACTTCACCTATCCCCTAAGTTATAGCATGATTTAACTACAAAGGCAAAAATGTGTGGTTTGACTTTAACACTCATGTGTGAGGATGCACAATATGGGCAAATAAAGGGATTGGAATTAATAGCCATTATCCATTTTGTTAAATGGTTTTCTCAAACTGATTCTCACAATTCATATTTCATTCAACAAGAAACGTGACTATTCCCTATGCTTTGCTCCTCATTAAACTTGTTTCCATGTTATTTTGTAATGAAGGATGATTTCGTAATTCGACTGTACATACAAAAATACATTAAAATATTTCTATATGTATGCATTGATATAAATATACACACATATATTATAAAAGTTATAATGATAAATTTTAACTTCTGTAACTGTACAATTTACTAAATTATTAAAAACATGGACGGCTCAGGCCTGGAATCCTGGTTACTCAGGAGGCTGAGATCTGACGATCTTGGTTTGAAGCCATCCTGGGCAGGAAAGTCCATGAGCCTCTTATCTCCAAACAACCAACAGAAAATCAGAATTGGAACTGTGGCTCAAAGTAGTAGAGTGATAGCCTTGAGAGAAAAGACTCAGAGATATCACCCAGGCTCTTAGTTCAAGAACTAAAATCTACCCCAAAAAAGTATTTAATTTACACCTGTGTAAGTAGAGTATTTCTTTCACCCAATTGCACATCCATGCTCATTGCAAGGTAACTCTGTTGTATCTGGAGTAACACATAATATTATCACATAAGTAGAAAGCATTGCAACATGGGTAAACTCTATCTGTCTCATGGATTTTTCTCCACTCAATATTCAAATCTTGCAATTATTCCAATTATTTAAAGTCATAGCTTTTTTTCTTTAATACCCATAATATTAGAATTTCAATTGAGTGTCTTGTGTCTTCTCAATGGATGTTCTTACCACTTTGGCATGCCCCCAGCCCTAAATTATCCTGATTAACTTTCAGATTGAATCTCGCTTCCTACTTGTGTATGATCGTGGGGTCAGTCTATTTCGTGTTATTCTTCCTGGAATTTAGAATAACAGGTTCCTGGCATTGTGTACAGATCTTTCAGTCCAGTCTGAGCTTAACCACTATCCTCACCACAGTAGGCTCCCATGTAGTCAGGATTTTCATAAGCTTATCATAGTTATTTTTTTTTTTGAGTCCAGTCGTGGGGCCTGAACTCTGGGCCTGGGCGCTGTCCCTCAGCTCTTCAGCTCAAGGCTACCACTCTACCACTTGAGCCATAGCGCCACTTCCGGCTTTTTTCTTTTTGCTTATGTGGTGCTGAGGAATCGAACCCAGGACCTCATGCATGCAAGGCAACCGCTCTACCACTGAGCCATCTTCCCAGCCCCTATCATATCTATTTTTAAAAACCTTTGAATTTCCTGCAGGTTATTGAGTACTGAGTTAATTTGGGTTTGCTTGGGTTGTTTTGTTTCTTTTGAATGTATGTGTTGAGTTGTTCCTCATTTTTCCTTTTGTTTCTTTCACTGAAGTTCTTACCTATAGTGCTGAGAAACCAAATCTTCTTTCTCAAGATAGTCAAGGTAAAAAATATTTATTCCAAAACAAATCCAGTAACATTTAAACACCTTCAGGAATTTCGAGAAGATGGCAGAGGAGAACATGGTGGCTAAACAAGCTCTCGCAGAGAAAGCAGTTCTAATGTTCCAGTGAACAGTCCTAGGCACACCAAGTGTGCATCACAGTACAGAGAGTTTGGCCAGAGAGGGAAAATCCAGGTAAGGAGACAGATGTGAGCATTTTCGAGCAGCCATGGCTGCGGCGGCTGTTGTGGTGTCCATAGCCACCATACCTACAACCCAGATAGTTTGGGACAAATGTGCCAGATGCAGCAAGTGAGCAGATTTTACTCAACACCAACAAGAACTGACAAATAGCAGATATCTTCATCCTGCAGATAGCAGAACATAGGCTACCCAGGAACCCACACTCCCGCTTGAGTACAAAACTGACATTCTCACTGCTTCTCAAAGGAAGCAGAGGAGGGAAGGCCACTCCTCCACCAACAGCGGAGATATCCATCTTTGATACAAAGTCCTGGCTAAGCAGCTAGCTCCAACTCAGTCCTTTGATGAAAACAAAAAAGTCATTTAGCGAGTCACAAGTACCTACCCTGACCTGCCATTCTGAACTCCACAACCAGGCAGAGAAAGCTACACCCCCGAAGGAGTAGCTTTCTTCACTGGGTAAAAAGAGCCAGAGGCTGCTCCTCTCTACAGCAGCCCTGACAATCAATTGAAACTCAGTAAACATAAACCCTGAGAATGGCTCCAGACTGGGCTCTGTGAATGTCTCAGAAGCTAGCCCCTCAGGGAAAGCTACTGTTTTCTGAAAGGCCTCAACTTTTCCCAGAACCCAGCCTTTTCACAACAACTCCAAACTAGAGGAAACAGCCATCTACCTCTTTTGTGATACTCAAAGCAGATCTCCCTCCCACTGAACTAGCCTGGGAGGAAGATCACAAACTTCTGGGTAAACCAACAGAATTTTTCTGCCTGCCCAAACAAACTGACTTAAAAAAAACCAATCAAGCCACAGAAAACGAAACACCACAAGCAAACCAGAGACTCCACCAAAAGACTGGTTACTGACACAAGGGAGATACAGGATCTTCCCATCAACACCCCAAAAACAAAATCAAAGTAGTCTTTTTTTATATCTTTTAAAATATTTACTTTTTAATTATAAAAATTGTTATTATTAATCTTTTTTTCTTCCTCTTATAACTCTTATTTTAGGTGTATATGTCTGTATATGTGCTTTTTAAAAAAAATCTCTACTGACCTTTAGGTCTTTTTTGTTCTTTTTTCTCATTCATTTTACTTTTTCATCTTTTGTTCTTTTTGCATGAATTATTTGTTGTTCTGCTTATCCTCATATATACCTGTCATTGATTATAAGACCTTATCCCCCATTGTGTACATACTTAATTCACAAATGTATTTCTCAATTCAAAACTTCTTAGGATTAAATTCCTTAATAGCAGTATTATCTATTTATAACTATACAATATTTGAAGTATTTTTTCATTTATTTTTTATTGTGAAAATACTGTACAGAGGGGTTAAAATTACATGGGCAAGATAATTTGAACATTTCTTATCAAGCATTGTAGCCTCCTCATTTGTTTCCCCTTCCCATTCCTTCCCAGCCTCCCATTGCCCCCCATTTAATCCTCCCCCCCCCACCAAAGTTGTACAGTTCGTTTTCGACATGACAACTTGTACTTCTTATTGTTGCAACAGGTCCACCTGTGTCTTATTTAAACGACTTGTTTTTCCTCTTCCCCTCCACAAATTATTTTTTTTTAGTTTTTCAGGTCTCCTTTCTATCCCTCCCCTCCTCTCATCCTATTCCCGTTCATCTCTCAATGTCACTTCTTTAAATTTTCATTACTTTTAAGAGTTTCACTTTTTAAATTTAAATATTTGTCTTTCCGTTTTTTTTCTTGTCTCTTCTTTTAATTTTTTTCTCTCTCTCCTTTCATTCTTTCCAATCCATTTCCCTCTTGAGAGAAGGACTTGGTTAATTTCATTCTCCTTTTACATTTCCACATCCCTCTAACTCTATTTTTCCACACCTTTCTCCCTAAACATAATAATTTCTGGTTTGTCAAATTCTTCTTTGCTATTCTTACCCCATTAATATAAAGTTGTTTAATGTTGAATAGACTGTATCTCTTGAAATAGATTGTATCTGCCGACTTTTGACTATGCAATTACAGGACTTTGGTTGATGCTTGCCTTAAAATGGTTTTCTAGCACAAAACTAGCATTACTTTAATCCCAAATGGGCAGAAGAAGCAAGAAAAACACAAGGAAAAATGGCAAGTCCGGGTATCTCAATTCCCACTCAAGGTAATCAGGTGATAGAACAGATAATGAATAATCCAGAGGAGAGTTCCCAAAAAGCTCTACAAACATTACTGGTAAACATGGTAAATGAAATGACTGAAACCCTGCAAAGGACTCAGTGTGAGCGTGATAGGGAGAGAGAGGAGGCAAACCAAAGATCAAAACAGGAAGCTCATGGGCTTGAGGAAGATACTAAAAGGTTGATACTGGAATTGGGTGAGCAGGTTGAGAACACTCAAAGAGAAATAAAGGAATTGTGTGAGCAGGCTGAGATCAGACAAAGAGAACTACACAAGTTGCATGAACGTGAGAAATCTAATCAAAGAGTAATACAAGAAGTGCAAGAGCGGGATGAGCATAGACAAAGATCAATAGAGCCATTCATGGAATCCATAAACAGGCACCTGAAAGGAGTCAGGGAGACCACAAAGAGAATGCTGAATGGAGCCCAACAGAAGCAATGGGAGTCCAAGGAAACCATAACCAATCATCCAAGTGATTTGAGAATAAACACTGAACACAAATTAAGGAAGTAAAGAATTTCATACAAGATCTAAAACAAAGCTCCAACAAAGATTTTGAAGCAATAAAAACCGTGGTCGGCAAAAGAAATGAAAAAATGTAGTAGAAAGTCTTGACATCCGGTTAGACCGTGCAGAAGATTGAATCTCCGACATTGAAGACAGCCTAGGTATTATAGAGAAAGAACATACAACTATCCAAGACAAATTCAAGAAATATGATAAATCTATTCAACACTTGGAAGACACCATCAGAAGGTCTTATCTGAGGGAAATGGGTGTAGAGGAGCACATAGAGACAGAAGTTAATTTGTTTAACAGGATCCCAGCAGAAAACTTCCCAACATGCAAAAAGATAGGCATTCAGATACAAGAAGCTTTTAGAACTCCAAATAGACCAGACAAAAACAGGACATCCCATCATCACATTATAATCCACACATGATCAATTCAGATCAAGGAAAAGATCCTTAAAGCTGCCAAGGAGAAAAGATCAGTCACCTATAAAGGAAATCCAATTAGAATCACCTCAGATTTCTCAACAGAGACAATTAAAGCAAGAAGAGCCTGGAATGATGTATGCCATGCCATAAAGACAAACAACTATCAACCAAGAATAGTGTACCCAGGTAAACTCTCCTTCATAACTGAAGGTAAAATAAAAATCTTCCATAGCAAAGAAAAACAAACAATATATGCCCCTCAAATCAGCTCTACAAAAGATAGTTAAAGATGTCCTACACATAGAAAAAAAAGACCACAATAAAGGCCAAGAAACCACACCAAAACAGAATCAAAGAACCATAGGAAGAATGCAGTAGGCGTAGCTCCCAAGAAGGAGGATAAAATGGCAGGAACATCCAAATACCTCTCAGTCCTATCTCTCAATATTAACGGATGTAACTCCCCAATAAAGCGAACACTTTCTATGAAGCCATCATTACCCTCATACCAAAACCCTCATCAAAGAAAGAGCACTATAGACCTATTTCTTTCATGAACATTGATGCAAAGACTCTCAACAAAATTTTGGCTAATCGATTTCAACAATTCATCCAAAAAATCATACACGATGAGCAAACAGGATTTATTTCAGCGATACAAAGCTGCTTCAATATACGCAAATCAATTAACATAATTCATCACATCAAAAAGAGCAAGGATAAGAACCACATGGTTATCTCAATAGATGCAGAAAAAGCCTTTGACAAGATCCAACACCCCTTTGTGGTGAAGGTCCGGGAAAAATTAGGAAACTATGGAACATTCCTCAATACAATAAAGGCTGTGTATGACAAGACTACAGAAAGCATTATACTCAATGGTGAGAACTAAAGCTATTTCCTCTAAACTCAGGAATGAGACAAGGATGCCCACTCTCTCTTCTGCTCTTCAATCTAGTATTAGAATGCCTATCTACACCAATAAGACAAGATGTGAACATAAAGGTGATCCCAATAGGGAAAGAAGAAGTAAAACTCCCTCTCTTTGCATATGACATGATCTTGTATTTAAAGAATCCACTCCCAAGTTACTCAAGGTGACTCAAAACTTTGGCAAGTAGCAGTGTATGAAATGAATCCTCAAAAATCAATGGCTTTTCTGTATGCCAACAATGAGAAAATTGTGGCTGAACTTAGGAAAGCAACTCCATTCCTAATAGCCCCACAAAAAATGAAATACCTAGGAATTAACTTAACCAAATGAGTGAAGGACCTCTATGATGAAAACTTTAAATACCTAAAAAAGGAAATCAAAACAGACTTAGAAAGTGGCAAAAAAACCCCATGTTCTTAGATTGGAAAGATCAACACCATAAAAATGGCAATACTTCCCAATGCTATCTATAAATTGAATATGATACCTATCAATATTCCAACCTCATTCTTCAAGGAAATAGAAAAGGCAATCCAAAAATATATATGGAACAATAAAAGACCACATATAGCAAAAACGATCCTTAACAGAAAGAACAGGACTGGAAGAAAATCAATAACAAATTTCAAACTCTTCTAGAAAACCATAGTAATCAAAACAGCTTGGTACTGGCACAAGAACAGACCTTAGGACCAATGGAATAGAATTGAAAACCCAGAAATGAACCTAAAGAACTACAGCCATCTAATCTTGATAAGGCAGCTAAAAAAAATAGAATGGAAGGAAGACAGCCTCTTCAGTAAATGGTCCTCTCAAAACTGGTTAATTACTTGTAGAAAACTAAAGCTAGATCCTTATATATCACCCTGCACCAGAATCAACTCCAAATGGATCAAAGTCCTCAGAGTCAAAGCAGACACTCTGAAAACTTTACAGGATGGAATAGGAGAAACCATAGATCTCCTTGGAAAAGGCCGAAATTTTCTTAATAGATACCCAGAAACACAACAAATCAAAGAAAGGTTGGACAAATAGGATTGCATGAAGTTGCAGAGCTTCTGCATGGCAAAGACATAGCTAGCAAGATCAATAGAAAGCCTAAGGATTGGGAGAAGATCTTCACTATCCATACAACGGACAAGGGTCTCATATCAAAAATATTCTTGGAACTCCAAAAAATTACATCCCCCAACAACAAATCCTAAAAGAAACAACTGCCCAATAAATAAGTGGGCGAAAGAGATACTTCTTTGAAGAAGATAGAAGGATGGCCAATAGACACACGAAGAAATGCTCAACCTCCCTAGCCATAGTAAAATGCAAATCAAAACAACATTGAGATACCACCTCACCCCAGTTAGAATGGCTAAAATCAAGAACTCTAATAACAACAGATTCAGGAGGAGATGTGAATAGGGGAACCCTACTGCATTGTTGGTGGTAGTGTAAACTTGGTCAACCACTTTGGCAAGTGGTATGGAGGTTCCTCAAAAGACTCTACTTAGAGCTCCCCTATGACTGAGCAATCCTACTTTTGGGCATTTACCCAAATGATCACAAAGAAGACCACACTAAAGCTCTCCGCACAACTATGTTTATGGCAACATTATTTACCATAGCTAAGCTTAGAACCAACCCAAATGCCCCTCAGTAGATGAATGGATCAAGAAATTGTAGTATATATACACAATGGAACTCTTTGCCTCCATCAGAAAGAATGACAATTCCCCATTGTCAGGAAAATGAAAGTCTTGGAAAAAATTATATTAAGTGAAGTAAGCCAGGCCCAAAGGCACTTAGGCGCCATAGTTTCCCTTATTGGTAGTAAATAGTATACGTCTGAGACAAGCAGAAAAGGTAAGATTCGTTTATGTTATGTGAAATGTACCCCAACATAAGTATTCAAATATTTTTTTCTTTCATGCGATTGTTTGTAATATATTTATAAGATGAATTTTTGTTCCTTTGTATGTCCCTCCCCCATGATATAACTCCTGTTTTCACTGTATTTTATGTTGGTATAATTTGTGGAGGGGATGGGAAAAACAAATCGTTTAAAAAGGGATAGAGTTGGACCCATTGTAACAATGAGATTTACAAGATGTTATGTCGAAAAACGAACTTTAAAACTTTCGCAAGGCGGGGAATAACGGGGAGGGGCAGAAGGGGTGAGATGGAAAGGGATAGAAAGGGGAAACAAAGGAGGAGGCAACAATGCTTGATAAGAAATGTATTCATTATCTTGACCATGTAATTGTAACTCCTCACTATGGTATTTTCAGAATAATAAAAAACCTTTATACCTATTAATGGTATATGAATTCTATGTGCTTAGAAGGGTCTTTTTATATTCACAGCCGTCTTTGGCATACATAGACTGATCATGGGTTATATGAAGTTAATAAATTTCCAGATGCTTGCCAGGAGGAGTAAAACCTATAGGTTTTTTTTTTCCCCAGAGGCTTCCCAGTTCATGAAAGAAATATGCTACTTGATGCAGGAATTCACAAAATTACATTGCTAGGAAGAACTTAAACAATCATCCAACATCACAGAGTTGAGGGAGATGAATTGATCTCCTGAATAATTTACTTTTGGGTCAAATAAAAGCAGGCTGCCATGAAGAGAGTAGACTTTAGAGAAACATGATGAGTTGTATGTAAATAGTTGCTTTGCTAATTTTGTTAATTTGTGAACTAATACAGGGAAATAAAGTACAGCAAGGTAAAAAAAATAAAGAACTCTGCATTGAAATACTCATTTGTGTGTACACACACGTGCATGTTCATGTGCTCATGCATGCATTCATCATTCCTGCTCTAAGCTTCTGTGCCCCAGGATAGTGGTCTACCACTTGAGCCACTGCTGCACTTCTGGTTTTTTTGGAGATAATCACATGTTTTTTCATGATTGGACTGGCTTTGAACAGTAGTCTTCTGATCTCGGACTCCCGAGTAGCTAGCTCAGCTAATTCACCCTCTGAGTAGCTAATTAAAATTCTGTCTGTCCTCTATACTTCACTGCTTTTTTATCCTTTTCCTGAGGTAATCACAAGCCTGTCATCTATGTGTCTAATTGCTTTAAAAATACTGTTACTGCTTGGCTTCAGGGGCTCCAATCTCTACTTTTAACTACTTAGGACGCTTGAGAACAAAGAGCAGGACAAATTTTAGGGGAGTTCCTTCCCAATCTATACCTGGGTGCATTGGATCATTTCCACCATCCTGCACTATCTAGAGACTAAAATTGGAAGGACTGCAGGATCCAGGAAACTAGACAAGTTGGTGTGCAACTCGGATGCCATTGATGCATCAGGTGCATGTCCTTGTGGAAAGGGAACCCCTGTCCTAAAATTAACCACTGATATAATGCCAGCCTAGCATTATTGTTCTTGTTAGGCTGGAATTATATCAGTGGTTAATTTTAGGATAGGGGTTCCCTTTCCACAAGAACAAGTTTAAAATCTCACAATTTTCCAAAACCAAAATAAGTACATACATTAACATCCCAAAACTTAGTACAATCTGTTCTTTGCTCTAATATCATCTTTATCTAATTATCATATGATGTGACAGAATAGCTTCTTCATTAAATTTATGATATATTTTAAAAGACCTAAAAAATTCTTTCTCACTTATTAAGTGCAAACGAATGGCATATTGCCTCATTTCTTACATATGTGACTGCCATTAAAAATCCATTCAATGATTATTATAGTAATATATTCTAATTTATTACTTTATTTGTAAAAGATTTTAAACATTTTGCTTTTCTGCTGAAGTTTATGTATTTAAATAGTATCATCAAAATATATTCCTTGGTTACTTGGGGCAGTTTTTTATAAAGTTTTTAACTAATGGCTTCTAAGAATTCGTAATTGCTATATTATCTGTTTTATTTTTAATTTCAGTATAATTTATTTAAAGGTAATGTACAGAGGGGTTACAGTTACATAATTAAGGTAATGAGTACATTTCTTTTGGAAGGATTTTTTTTTGTACACTCAATTACTGATGCTTTTGCTGTTGGTATTGTTCAAATGTACTTTTGCTTTCTTTTTCATACTTTTTTTATTATAAAATTGATATAAAAAGTGTTTACAGTTACTTAAGGCAACTAAAGGGTACACTTCATTTTATTTTCTATATTTCAACTTTTGGTCTTAATTATTTTCTTGTTTTTTAAGATAATTCTTTTTTCAGAATTGTAGGATTAGTTCATTTAATTTTGCATGATTTTTACACATGTAAATTATTCACAAATATGTTACTTTTAAAATATTTAACATATGAATATTTAATATTATTTTCTTAATTATTATATGGTTGGTGAATTTACATAAATTGGTTTTCTTATAGTTCTAAACATATTTTTCCAGGTAACAAATAATTACTGTATTTTCAAGAATCACATACTATATTAAGAAAGGCTTCATTTCCTGGTCACTTTTTTGTAAATATTTGTACTTGAATTAAAAAAAAAGTTTGAGCTGGGCATGGTGATTTGGGTGTTCCGTTTTCTACCTATGGTAGTAACTGTGAATAGGGTTTGTAATTCGGGAGAGCCTGAAAAACTATGAGACCTTATCATGAAAATATCCAGAGTGAAATGATTTGAGATATAGCCACTCATAGCGAGATATAGAGCACCTGGTTATTGTATTCTAAATCTTGAGACTTAAACACCAGTAATATTAATCTTTTGTCAAATTTAAAGGATACATGTTTCAAAATGTTTATTATTTAAAACTTATTTACAAAGGTTCTCATGTCTTTTATTTCTTAATTTTCCATTTACTTTATAAGAATCCAAATATATTGTGATCATTTGATTTCTACTAAACGTTTAAATAATATGAGCAATATTATGATTTCATATATTAATCTTTTTATTATTTGTGATAATTTCCTCTATTTAATATTATAATATCAATATTCCAAATGTGTGTATGTGGTATGTGTGTGTATGTGTGTGTGTGTGTGTGTGTTTATGTGGTTTTTGTGTGTGTGTGCTTTGTGTGAACCTTTGTAATGCTTGGGAGATCACACCATTATTTCACATATGCTAAGTCAAGATTTTACCACTGAACTATACTGTGTAGTTATAATGTAAATAGTGTTTTAAATTATGGCTTTAAAATTTTCATTCCTAGTATGTTTTTTCAAAATTATATATGATTAAATGTGATCCATTTTCTATCCATGTTAGCAATTTGTATTGTTATTTAGAGTATTTCCACTGCTTTTTCACTTCCAAATTCTTGTGTTTGTTATTGATAAAGGTTTTGCTTTGCTTCTTTTCTCTCTTCATTCTTTTTGCCTTTAGAGTTTAGCTATTGTTTACTTTATTTCTTTGGAAATTAATTATCATATTGCTATTACAATTTATTTACATTGTAAGAGGTCTATATAATGCTTTATTTTCTATTTTATTTTTCCTATATTCTCTGACTCTCAGTCCACACTATTAGGTGGATTAAAAAGAACTTGATTAAGGACCCTTTGATTATTTTCCTCCTTCCTTTCTCTGAAGTCTTTCTGTTTTTGAAACACAATAACAATGACATACAGCTCCTAGGTGGCCCCTCATTCTATCCCCTTTCACTCTTCTCTGTAGTCGTTATCATTCAACTTTATTATTCTATAGTGCTATCTAAATCTTAACTCATTCCTAAATTAATTTTAGTTGTTTTAAGCATTCTCTAAAGACATTTTTCACTATATAATATCTGGGGTCTTGTGTTTTCACAAGGTGCAAAATATGAATGACTATCAAACATCTAGATATCTGTAGAATATTGGTCCACCTGCTCAATAAACTTGTACGTAAATTCAAGGAATACAGGTCAATCAGAACAATCTTGTAAAATGGTGTAGTTTGAGCACTCTAACTAGATTTGAATCTTATTACCATGTTTATTAGTGAAAGAACTGACACATAGAAGAATGTAACAGATTTATCAAAAATAAATTCTTAGTTTTATTGTCAATAGATTTTGAAAAGGATGCCATGACTTAATAAAAGAAAAATAGAATATTAAATGGGTATATTGGCACTACTGCCTCTCTAGTTTTAAAGAATGATCTTAGACTACTACCTCAAACCTTATACAAAAATTTTTAAATAAAAAATGATTATCAAAGTAAATGTGAGTTGTAAAATCCTACAAAACATACATGTAAAAATTCATGACAATGGATCAGTAACGGTTTCCAAAAATTTGACATGGAAAGCATTAGTGGCTAAAGAAAAGCAAGAATGAACTAATATCAACTGATGATCTTTCTTAATTCTATGAAAGTAGTGAAAACATATCCAACAGATAGAGGGCACATATTTGTTAATGCTACAATGTTAATGCTACAGTGATCCTGAATCTTAAGTACTATTATATCTTCTAATTCTGTATAAATTTTTCCTGAACAGGATATTTCTATAAAGGACATATATAAATTAATAGTCAATAGGAGGAGCATATGAATTAAGCTCCTCTTTAGTATCTAAGAAAAAAGAAAAAGAAAATTCAGTAATATGACCAAAATATAAAAAGATGACACCAAATATAGTAATGCATTTGTGGAGAAATTAATATACTTCGCATAGTAGAATGATTTGTGTAATACTGCAGTCATTTTATTAAGCAATTTTTCAAGTCTTTAAAAGGTCAAAGAGAATTGTATATGTTCTAACTGTTACACTTCTATGTATGTATTAAAGAGAAGTAAAAAAACTTGAATGGATCGGGAATGTAGTTCATTGACTGTGCACTTGGACAGTATGAGTGAGAACCTGAAATAATTCCTCAAAACAAATTTTGAAAAGATACCCTATAGAAGATGTATGCAGGACAAATTCCTGTAACTCAATTTTATATCTATTTTAATATCTGTTCTAAAATTTATAGCATTTCTATTTGAAGAAATCCAAGTTTGTGAAAATTAGGCTTGGAAAACCTAAGAGTGTACAATTCACTTCCAAAGCACTAAAACGTATACAATGAAAGGAGATAATATATTGTATGTGAATTTCATGTCAGCAAAAAAATAAAACTATAGTTAAAAATACTTCCTACAAAATGCAAAATGACTAATGTTTTTGGTGTTGGCTAAAAATTCTTTGTAAACTGCAGTTTCTAAAACAAACATGTGAGTTCTGTTTATTTTGAGTTTTTTGTCTGTTTTATACTTTATGCAGAGATAACCCAATCAAAAAATGTATGTGATAACTGGAATATCTAGGAATTATACATCACTTATACATAATTGATAACCTTTTCTGGAAGAAACTTTTAGCAAATGATAGAAAACACAAATCTATGCATCTGCATTTTTTGATAGCCATATGTTACTTGCTCAATCCAATTGCTTTTCTCTACTTTGCTAGAAAAAAGTAGTCTCAGGATAAGAGCCAATAAAGTGAAAAGAAACAAAACATACAATCATCTTGATTTATTTGTGACAAAAACAAATCAAATAAAACAATTCCACTTAAGCGACTCCATTATTAGTATCTATGAAGATGATCCTGAATGCCAACATCCATTGAATTTTTGGAATTTTAATTTCTACGAACATATGAAAATTAGAATAAGAAAACAAATATAGTTTTAGAGAAAACCAGCCTTGGAATAATTTTCTTAATTGTTTTGAAATTACAAAAGAATTAATAGCATTAAAATTATACTTTCCTATGGAAATCATTTAAAAATGTATATCACTTATTATAATTCAAATACCAAGCCAGAGTAATTTTACAGAATAATTACAAATATTTTATTACTATTGTAAAATAGAATGAAAGACAGTCCCAATATATTATCATTATTCTTAATTTTAAATCATTACCTAAATATCTTAAACAATCTAAATAGTCATGTCTTTAACATAGATGTAAATATTCTATACTTTTTACCTAACATTTTCCATGGGCATGTATTCATGTTTCTAAGAAATGTTCACAGCAGGTAAAAGATGCTTCTGTGAAATTAATGTGATATATTTTGTTGTTGTTCTAGATGTTGTTTGCAAGGTTATGCATTGTCCCTAAGCCATTTTGTGTTCAAAGCCAGCAATCTACAACTTGAGGTATTGAGCTAATTCCTGGTTTTAGTGGCTAATTGGAGAATCTAACAAGTACTTTTCTGTCTGGGCTAGTTTCAAAAATAATTCTAAGACCTCATTACCCAGAATAGCTCGAATTATAGGTGTGAGTCACTGGCACTTGGTTTAATGTATTTTTTAATTTTAATTATGTTTCAAGATTTTTGTTTCATTATAATGTATATCGTTCTACACATAAATTTAGATATATGTATATATTTCTGATGACAATCTCTAAGAATGTATGTCTTTCTACACATAATATATATATATATATATATATATATATATATATATACAAATACATTTCTGAAGACAGACTCCTTCTAAAACTTCTTATGCTACTATTTTTTTACCTTTTTATTTCAAAGATATACAGTATGTTTTTCCAAAAGTTTCCTAGAATAAAATATCTAATATTTCTATAGAATGTAGCGTTTTTACTTTTAAGGGAATTTTAGATATACACATGATATTGTATTATATTACTTGAAATAATTCTGTTCAAACTCTTAAATATTTGTGTGTAGTGGTGAGGAGAGAGGAAGTTAATTCGTACTTGTTAGGAAATTGCAATACTTCAAAAATCTATTCTATAATATGTTATAAGCACATAGCCAAGCTACGTGCTATGGTTTAGTCTTTTGTTTCTTTGTTCAAAATTTTAATATAGATGCATTCACAGTGGTAACATTAAAATTATTAATCTAAAGACAAAACGAATAATTGCAAAATCATAGATACATATCAGAGTTTCAATAGTTACCACTTATGATTCTAATACTAATTTTGATGAGGATAATGATGATCACAGAGTACCCTGATAATGACAATATTGTGACTGAAAAGGAAAAAACTTTACACATTTTTGAAGCTATATTTCCCATTTTAAATATATAGTAAAAAATAGCGTTGGATTACATACAATAAGAATAACAAGAGGAGAGTTTCAATATCAAGAAATACTATCACATAAATGGGTAGAGACAGTAAAAACCCTAATGTTATTCCTGAAGTCTCTCTAATGTATACACACTTTTCTTGGTGGTATTATTTTCTTATAAATAAAATTATTTATTTCCATATTTTGATGGACTAAGGTATAGTTTTCAGCTTAGTGTGATTAGTTCAAAAACATTCTCCTATAGATACTATTCAGTAACCAATGTTTCCAATGATATATTAAGGGTATGTTCTTCAATACATCTGAAAAAACATGACACTATTTATTTTTACATAGTACCACTTACATATCTGTAGTTACCTTAAAATGACATAGACCTTAGAGCCAGGAGGTAAAATTTATTTTTATTTCTGCAGGAAACAATTTGTGACTTTATACCAACAAACTGAATTTGAGTCTTTCCTTATTTGTAAGGTAAGGTGGAAAATGTAAGGACTCTTCACTTTTCTTTTTTCCTGCTCTAGAAGTCAACCCATATATTCTTCATTATTTCTGGTAGATTACATTCATTTATAGATGAGAAATGTAAGGCCAACAGTCAATGTAGTGAGTAAATAATGATACTAGAATTTGTGTCTGAGTTCTTCACTCTGTGTGCTTACAAAGAGAGTAATTTGGTGATGGAGGGGACCAATATGAAAAGACTATGGGAAAAAAGCATACTTTGGATACGGTTGTTTTAGGACTAGGTGACAGTGTTGAGTAAATGAAACAGGCTGGTGTCAGGGGCATAAAAAGTAGTATATAGAAATCATTTCAGTGGGGGCTGGGAAGGTGGCTCAGTGGTAGCACGCTTGCCTTGCATGCATGAAGCCCTGGATTCGATTTCTCAGCACCACATAAGCAGAGAAGAAAGCTGAAAGTGGTGCTGTGGCTCAAGTGGTAGAGTGCTCGTCTTGAGCTGAAGAACTGAGGGACAGCTCCCAGGCCCAGAGGTCAGGCCCCACGAATGCACCCACCCAAAAATTAGAAATCATTTGAGTGACAGAAACTGAGAAAATCTGGATCATTCATCTTATCTAATGGGAGGGAGTAGAAGGGTAAGAAGAAATCTAATGTGCTTCCACACGTTTGGCTGGCAACTCTGTTAGTTCTACTCTTAGTTATAAGGACCACAGGTGGAAATGATGGATTTAGGGGAAAAATCTGATAGTTCTAAAGTTTAGTTGCAAAGATGGGTCTGTTTAGACATCATCAAAATATCCACAACCATGAATATGAAAAAGAATAATAAAATTGGGGGCATTATTGAAAGGAAAAGGAAAAGGAAAGTTCTGACACAGGTGTGAGCAATGTGGGCACCACTGTAGACAAGATTGGAAGAAAGAGATAAATAAGGAAATAAAAAAGTAACAAACACAGATTTACAGACGTAAAGGAAGGAATTTGAAAGAAGATATTGAAAGAAATATGCTATTTGGATTTGAAAAGTAAAAGGACATAAACAAGTTCAATAAGATCATTGTTTTGGTGAAAGTCATATTGATAAAATTTTGGGATATGAATATGAAGCCATAAAATTCTGGATCCATAAATTCAACAGATCCTGTTGATTTTAAATTTTGGGAACCAATGTTTTTATCCTGAACTTAGAAAAATTATACAGATATAACTGTCATGAACTTTACTCATATCTATTGTGTGAACATTTTTGAAGGCTTTGTTTATTCAGGAGATTGTAGATTGAACTACAGCACAGACAAGCCTAATTTGTCCTACAGTTCCAATGTGTGGCCCATGTATCCACATCAGTTTGGGATTTTATTGAAATATTTTTAGATATGTTTGGATGTCTTATGAGCCTATTTGTTATAAATGTAAGCCAAGTAACACTAAGTATTAGGTTGAACAAACAGCATTACTGATGTGACTGAAGACTCCACGAATTGATTCTTCTTTAGAATAGAAAATGCCTCAATAGTCATTGACACATCATAACTGCCATATACTCCATTTAACTCTAGTTCTTGTTAGGGATATCTCCATGGTGAAATAACCCTGTCAATCATCCTGCCACAAATTCTTATATGTAGGGAATGCTTTTATAAACTTCAAGCTTTTATTGAATTGGAGAGTTCAGACTTTACCCTCACCAGTACGACTGAATGCCTAAAAAGGTAAGATATTTTGCTGTAATGCCTTCCTTTCATTTTCTCATACCCATTGGCAAGTAGGGAAGGATTCACCTACAATGCTGACTTGTACTAACACAACATCTTGGATCTAGTGTTAATAAGGATACTTACTAAATAGCTTTAGATTTTGTGGATATTTATATTTCTCATGGGAAACCTAATGAGTCCCATGGAAATTGACCTAAGGAGATTTTCAATTCTAATATCAGTTTTTCTCAAAATGCTTTAAATTCTACATTCTCTAATGTGGGCATAGGGTTACACTGTGGAACTTTTCTCCTCAAAGAGTGAATACTACCCTATTGCTTAATATGGACAAAGTACTTTCATACATAGACTGGTCTTGTGCAAACAAGAAGTGGTAGTTGAACAATGTTCTTAGCAGTTTGTATAGATGAAATGGAAAGAGAGAAACTATGAACTCAAAAGGAATGTGCAAAAAAGCGAAAGGCACAAAGTGGAATGTGCCAAGGAAATGCTGAAGTATAATTTCAAATTATGTGCTCAGGTGTGAGGGTGGGTTCAAAGTACAGCTTAAGAAAATGTAGTTGGGTATCTTGGGGAAAAACTGCTTTAAACTCTTCGGGGATAATTGTACAAGTAGAAGCCCCTAACTCTGACTCTAATCAGCCATATCATCAACAACTTAGGGACTATTTTCCAAGTGCAAAGTGAGAAAAAGAGGGCTCATCACAGTTAGTGTTCAGGTTGAAGTAATGGAAATAACATAATTTTTCCTATAAGACTTCACTTATTTTGGTGGGTTAAAGTAGGAAAAACCCAAGTAAATTTTTTGCATGTACCTAAATTAAGTGGGACATAGTATATTACTCTCCTTTTAACTGGGAAGTTGTAGATTATGTCTTTTTATACTCTAACTTGGGAAAATGATCTGCTGTCAGTCGTTTTCTTTCCCCTCCCCATCTTTTGCCCTAACAATTACATAATTTTTATTTAAAGAGACATACTTGAGCTTGCATTTCTAAATCCTTCAAAATTATCTGAACTAATTCATACTTCTGGAAGCCTCCTCTATCTTTCTCAAGGGAATATTTTGTCACTACCATTTTAACCCATATGATATTGGATATCTTCCTGCCTAATTCAGTGCAAGATATACATTAGACTCATCTAGATATCTCAACACTTGTACCAACATGAAATCCTATCTTCATAAAAATCATGATTTTAGTATATCTGGGGAGGTGGCATCTGTCATTTTTGAATGACCCTAAGTGATACTTACATGCAATCATGTTTTAAGTCAATATGCCTCTCAGGAGATGAACGAATTGACAAAATGTGATAAATATATCCACTGTGGAATTCTATGCTTGCAATTCATATGGAAATGGAAAAATCCTACTAAGTAAAATAAACAAGACACAAAGAAAGAGATTTCATGGTTTCCCTAATTTGCAACAAGTAGGAAATATCTAGGATAGTCCTAGCAGATGAGCAGAATGGCTCAGTAGCTATGTATAAGATGATGATGAACAAAATGAACTTCTACATATGGAAACAAAGGTTTTCTTCGTGGTTGTTGTTTTTAATGTACTCTGTGATTCTTATTTCTTTTGTGTTTTCCCCTATGGCTTGTCCCCTGCTGTATTTGATTTCAGTATCATGTGTTATTGTATATATGTTTATCTTAATTAGGGAAGGGAAGAGGAACAACAACATGGCGTGACAAAGGACAAAGTATAAACCAATGTAATAGCAATGCTCACAAGACAACATAATGGAAATTTACATTACAACTAGTGAAGGGTATTGGGGTGATGGAAAACTGTTAGAAAAGTGAGGTAGTGGATAAAAAGTTCTACATGTTATGTATTCACCATCTTACAATTACGGCAACCTCTTCTATATATTACCTTGATAATAAAATTAAATAAAAAAATAACTTACATAAAATATAATTTCACTGTATTGGTATAGTAAATACCATTCTATTCCCCCTTTCTTTATCAGAGGGTCATCAACTTGAATGTTATCAAACTATACAATATCTTCACAATATATTTGCCTTTATGTTGAAAAAACCATTACCTCATACTAAAAGAGAAAAGTTTAATTCTACGGAAACTCCTAACTTTTAAAACTGAATAATTGTTACGACAACAGAATATATGTATTCTTCAAAATTCAGATGACTACTAACTAATCATTTTCAAATTCTGATCATGCCATGCCAGAGACATTTAAAACAGTATCTGTTTGCATTTTAATTAATTCTGCAATAAATGAAATTTCCAATGTGATGTTACATATGTAAAAGTGAATAGAAAAAATAGCCACATTCTGGTAGAAGATAAAACTATGACCTATCTATAATAATTAATTCCTGAAGAGTAAACATTTGTTCATCAGAATAAACTATTATTTCTATGAGAATCAATCCCAAGTTTTTATCCTAGCCCTACAGTTTACAACTTGTAAGGTGCACCTTAAAATTGCCTAAATTCACATCATGACTAGCTTATCACTATTGTGAAATAAATACTACACTTCTGCTGTGATGTCCTCCCAATTGTGCAAAGAACACTACACTAAACTTTTCTGCATCATTTTCCCTCCAGTGGTATTCTTGAGATCAGAACACTTGCAAATAGTATTATATTATTATTTCATATTAATTTTATAATGTATTATTTTTATCTATCATAGATATTCAGGAGATCAGAATATCTGAATATTAAGATCTGAAGATTATGGCTCAAACCCACCTAGGTAGCAAGATTCCTTAGATTCTTATTTCCAATAAACTCATAAGGAATAGCCAGACACAAGTGGCACTGAGGTTCAAGTGGTAGAGCAGTAGTCTTGAGCAAAAACAGGCTCAGGGACATTGCCCAGACATAGAGGTCAAGCCCTAGCATAAACTAAACAACAAAAACAAAATATAAACAAGCATTAAATATAGCTTTTTTTCCCTCATTGTATGAGTAATTAAGAGGTATGTAAGGAAATTTCTTCCTGTGTTATGTATAGGTAGAAGAAAAAGATGTCATACAATTACTCTCTTCATACAATGTTACACCAAAGCCTCAAAAAATTGCTCTTTTTGAGGGGAGTTCCGGGAAGATGGCGGAGGAGAAGCTGGAATCTGAACAAGCTCTCGCATAGAAAGCAGTTTTAGAGTTCCAGTGAACAGTCCTAAGCCAGAGAATCACACCAAGTGTGCCATCACAGGACAGAGAGTTAGACAAGAGAGGGGAAGCCAAGGAAACACATCAGCTGCCGCTACAGCAGCAGGGTCGCGGCGGCGACCACCGCCGCGGGGTCATACCTGAGACACAGAGAGTCCAGGACAAAGGAGCCAGACGCAGCGGACGAGCGGATTCTACTCAACACCAACAAGAACCGACAAGGAGCAGACATCTTCATCCTGCTGTTTGCAGACCAGAGACGACCCAGGATCCAAGACTCGGCGTGAGTACAAGCCCGACATCCTCACTCCTTCTCAGGAAGCAGAGCAGGGAAGGCTACCCCTCCCCCCCAGCACCGGTGATCTCCATCTTGGATACCGACAAAGCTCAGAGGAGCTGCTAGCTCCAGCTCAGGCCTTGGAATAAAACGAGTCATTTAGCAGGTCACAAGAACTTAATGGCGAAGTGACCTGCCAGACTCAGCACCATCCAGGGAAAAGTCACCCAGCTCAGGCACCAGCCATTGGAGTGCCTTGCCTCACTGGGTAACCAGAGCCAGAGTCTGCCCCTCCCTCTAGCAGCCACCACAATCAATTGAAAAACAGAAACCCTGAGAATGGCTCCAGGCTGGGCGCTGTGAGCTTTATCACAAAATAGCCCCAGGGAAAAGCTACTGTTTGTTGAAAGGCCTCAACTCTACCCAGAACCTAGCCCCATCACCACATCCCCCTCTTTTGGGATTCTCAAAGCAGATCACCCTCCCAGAAAACTAACCTGGGAGGGGGATCTCAAAATCTTGGGTAAAGCAGAGCATTTTTCTGCCTCTTTCAACCAACCAACTTAAGAAACCAATCAAGCCACAGGACCTCAAGCTGACCAGAGACTCCAACAAGAGACTGGTTAGAGACAAAAGGGAGATACAGGATTCTTCCCACTCTTCCCCCCCCCAAAAAAAATCAAAAGACTTTTTTTTCTTTTTTTGTCTTTTTTTCTTCTTCCTTTCATTTTTTGCTTGTTTTTTGTTTTTTGTTACCTTATATATATTTTTTTCCCTTCTAAAACATTTATTGATCTTTAATTTTTGCCTCTTCTGAAAAAATAATTGTTTTCCAGTAACTTTTTTTTTTCTCATCTTATAATTTTTATTTTAGGAATATGTGAATGAGCGTTTTCCTTTCTTTTCTTGTCTTCTTTCTCTTTTACTTTCTTTCTTATCTTTTTGTTTTTTGTCTAGCTCTACTGAGCTTCTGATCTTTTTTTCTCCCTTTCCCATCCTTAATGTTTTTCACATCTGCTCTATGTCCCTCCCCTTCTCGGAACATATTCACATTCCTCTCTGAATAGACGGTCTTTTAACCTCTATAATAACATTAATTTTTACGTTTCTATTTTTTTCTGGTCTCTCTCTCTCTCTACTTGCATCCTACCCAACCCATTTCCTGCATTGTGATTAGGACATAGTTAACTCTCCCTGTGCCTGCCCACACCAATCTATTCCTATTTTTTACCCACATCTCTCCCTAATCCTAACAATTTCTGGTTTTCCAAATTCTTTTCTGCGGTTCGAAGTCCTTTAACATATAGTTGTTTGATGTTGAATAGATGTATCTGTTGAACTAGATTGTATCTGTAGACTATTGACTGTACAAATGGAAACTTTGGTTGAGGGTTGCCTTAAGATAGTGTTCTAGCATAAAACTGGTGCAATCTTTATCTCAAATGGGCCGAGTAAGCCGGAAAAACACAAGAAAAATGGCAAATTCGGGTATCTCAATTCCCAATCTTGATAATCAGGGATTAGAACAGATAAAGAATAATCCAGAGGAGAGTTCCCAAATAGCTCAACAAACATTAATAGCAAACATGATAAATGAGAAGTTTGACAATGTACAAATGACTCTGTATGAGCGTGATAGGGAGAGAGAGGAGGCATCCCAGAAGTTTATACAGGAATATCATAAGCGTGAGGAAGCTACTCAAAAACTGATACAGGATTTGCGTGAACAACTTGAGAATGCTCAAAGAGAAAGGGAGGAATGGCGTGAGCGGGCAGAGAACACTCAAAGAGAACTGCAGGATTCCCACGAACAGGAAGAAAGAGAACTGCAGGAATCCCACAGATGGGAGGAAGCTAATCAAAGAGTAATTAAGGAATAGAGATCTAGGTAGAGAATACACAAAGATCACTAAAGGCATTCATGGAATCCATTAACAAAGAGCTGAAGGAAGTCAGGGAGACCACAAAGGGAATGCTGAATGGAACCCAACAGAAGAAATGGGAGTCCAAAGAAACCATAACCAATTAACTAAGTGATTTGAGAACAAACACTGAACACCAAATTAAGGAACTAAAGAAATTCATACAAGACCTAAAACAGAGGTTCAACAAAGAACTTGAAGCCATCAAAGCTGAACAATTAGAAGGAAAAGAGATAAAAAACAAAGTAGAGAGTCTTGACAGCAGGTTAGACCATGCAGAAGATCGAATCTCAGGGATTGAAGACAGCCTAGATATTATAGAGAAAGAACATACAACCATCCAAGACAAGTCCAAGAAATATGATAGGTCTATCCAACATCTGGAAGACACCATCAGAAGGCCCAATCTCTGGATAATGGGTGTAGAGAAGCAACTAGAAACAGAAGTTAATGGTCTAGGAAATTTGTTTAACAGGATCCTAGCAGAGAACTTCCCAAACATACAAAAAGATAGGCCTATTCAGATACAAGAAGCTTTTAGAACCCCAAATAGACCAGACCAGAATAGGACATCCCACAGTCATATTATAATCCACACAGGATCAACCCAGACCAAGGAAAAGATCCTTAAAGCTGTCAGGGAAAAAAGCGTAATCACCTACAAAGGGAAACCAATTAGAATTACCTCAGATTTCTCAGCAGAGACAATCAAAGCAAGAAGAGCCTGGAATGACGTATGCCATGCCCTAAAAACAAACAATTATCAACCAAGAATACTGTACCCAGCTAAACTCTCCTTCATAACTGAAGGCCAAATAAAAACCTTCCATAGCAAAGAAAAATTGAAACAATACATCTCCACCAAACCAGCCCTACAAAAGGTTCTTAAAGATGTCCTACACATAGAAAACCAACAAGACCGCAACAAAGGCCAAGAAACTGCACCCAAACTGAGAATCCAAGAACCATAGGAAGAACCCAGTTTTCGCAGCCCCCAAGAAGGTGGATAACATGGCAGGAACTCCCAAATACCTCTCAGTCCTATCTCTTAACGTTAACGGACTGAACTCTCCAATTAAGCGACATAGACTGTCTAGTTGGATTAAAAAACAAGACCCTTCTATCTGCTGCCTGCAGGAGTCATATCTTGCCCGTAAAAACAAACACATTTTCAATGTTAAAGGCTGGAACAAAATCTACCAAGCAAATGGCCCTCATAAACAGGCGGGAGTTGCAATCCTAATATCAGATAAAATAGACTTCAAATTAAAATTCGTGAGAAGAGATAAAGAAGGTCGCTACATACTAATTAAAGGATCTCTCCTTCAGGAGGATATTACAATTCTAAATATCTATTCGCCAAACAATGGAGCACCCAAATTTATCAAAGAAACACTACTTTCCCTCAAATCCCATATAGATCCAAAGACATTAATTGTTGGGGATTTTAACAGACCACTCTCCCCACTAGATAGATCAACTCGGCAAAAACTCAACAGAGAAACCGTAGATCTAAACAGCTGCATAGATCAACTAGACTTAACAGACATTTACCGAACATTTCACCCAGCAGCATCAGAATACACGTTCTTCTCAGCAGCACATGGAACGTTTTCTAAAATAGACCACATTTTAGGCCACAAAGCAAACTTGTCTAAATTCAAAAACATTGAAGTTATACCTTGCATTCTCTCTGACCACAAGGGAATAAAATTAGAACTCAACACCAAAAGCCACCAAAAAAAGTCCGGTATCACATGGAGGCTGAACAACACACTGAATCAAGAGTGGGTCATGGAAGAGATTAGAAAGGAAATTCAAATGTTCATGCTATTCAACAAAAATGAACACACAAATTACCAGCTCCTCTGGGACACAGCAAAGGCAGTACTCAGAGGCAAGTTTAGAGCTCTGAGCTCCTACATCAACAAATTGGAGAGATCTGAAACTAACAATTTAATGACACATCTAAACCTCCTTGAAAAAGAGCAGAAAGATAAACCCCAATCCAGTAGACGGAAAGAAATAATCAAAATTAAATCAGAATTAAATGAATTAGAATCCAAAAAAACTATAGAAAGAATCAACCAAACAAAGAAATGGTTCTTCGAAAAACTTAACAAAATTGACAGACCCTTAGCAAACCTTATCAGAAAAAGGAGAGAACACACCCAAATTAATAAACTCAGAGATGAGAATGGAAACATCACCACGGAAACAACCAAGATTCAGAACATTATAAGGGAATACTTCTCAAAACTTTATGCTAATAAGTTTGAGAACTTGACAGAAATGGACCTTTTCCTAGCAAATATTGACATGCCAAAACTAAACCAAGATGAGTTAAACCAGCTTAACAGGCCCATATCAAACATTGAAATAGAAACAGCAATAAGAGTCATCCCAGCTAAGAAAAGTCCAGGACCAGATGGTTTTACAGCGGAATTTTACAAGGCCTTCAAAGCAGAGCTCACACCAATACTCCTCCAACTCTTCAATGAAATTGAAAGAGAAAGCTCACTACCCAACACATTCTATGAAGCCATCATAACCCTCATCCCAAAACCAGGCAGGGACTCATCAAAGAAAGAGAACTATAGACCCATTTCTTTGAGGAACATTGATGCAAAACTTCTCAACAAAATTTTGGCCAATCGACTTCAACAATTCATCCAAAAAATCATACACCATGATCAAACAGGATTCATTTCAGGGATGTAAAGCTGGTTATCTCAATAGATGCAAAGAAAGCATTTGACAAGATCCAACACCCCTTTATGATGAACGTTCTGGAAAAATTAGGAATCCATGGAACATTCCTCAATACAATAAAGGCTGTATATGACAAACCTACAGCCAGCATTATACTCAATTGTGAAAAACTAAAGCCATTTCCTCTTAACTCAGGAACAAGATAAGGATGCCCACTCTCTCCACTTCTCTTCAATCTAGTATTAGAATGCCTAGCTACACCAATAAGACAAGAAGCAGACATAAAGGGGATCCAAATAGGGAAAGAAGAAATAAAACTCTCCCTCTTTGCAGATGACATGATCTTGTATTTAAAGAATCCCATAGACTCCACTCCCAAATTACTCAAGCTGATTCAAAACTTTGGCAAAGTAGCAGGTTATAAAATTAACCCCCAAAATCAATGGCTTTTCTATATGCCAACAATGAGAAAAGTGTGGCTGAAATTAGGAAAGCAACTCCATTTGTAATAGCCCCACAAAAAATAAAATACCTAGGAATTAACTTAACCAAAGAAGTGAAGGACCTCTATGATGAAAACTTTAAAATCTTGAAAAAGGAAATCAACACAGAACTTAAAAAATGGCAAAACCTCCCATGCTCCTGGATTGGCAAGATTAACATCGTGAAAATGGCAATACTTCCCAAGGCTATCTACAAATTCAACGCGATACCTATCAAAATTCCAGCCTCATTCTTCAAGGAAATAGAGGAGGCAATCCAAAAATTCATATGGAACAATAAAAGACCCCGAATAGCAAAAACGCGCCTAAACGGAAAGAACACTGCTGGAGGAATATCAATACCAAATTTCAAACTCTACTATAAAGCCATAGTAATCAAAAGAGCTTGGTATTGGCATAAGAACAGACCTCAGGACCAATGGAATAGAATTGAAAACCCAGAAATGAACCTACAGACCTATAGCCATCTAATCTTCGATAAGGAAGCTAAAACAATAGAATGGAAGAAAGACAGCCTCTTCAGTAAATGGTGCTGGCAAAATTGGTTAACTACATGTAGAAAACTAAAGCTAGATCCTTATATATCACCCTGCACCAGAATCAACTCCAAATGGATCAAAGACCTTGAACTCAAAGCAGACACTCTGAAAACATTACAGGATGGAATAGGAGAAACCTTAGGTCTCCTTGGCTCAGGCCGAAATTTTCTGAATAGAGAGCCGGAAGCACAACAAATCAAAGAAAGGTTGGACAAATGGGATTGCATACGGTTGCAGAGCTTCTGCAGGGCAAATGACATAGCTAGCAAGATCAATAGAAAGCCCACCGATTGGGAGAAGATCTTTACTAGCCATACAATGGACAAGGGTCTCATATCTAAAATATACTTGGAACTCAAAAAATTAAACCACCCAACAACAAATCCTCAAAGAAACAACTGCCCAATAAATAAGTGGGTGAAAGACTTAAAGAGAAGCTTCTCTGAAGAAGAAAGAAGGATGGCCAATAGACACATGAAGAAATGTTCAACATCCTTAGCCATAAAAGAAATGCAAATCAAAACAACATTGAGATATCACCTCACTCCTGTTAGAACAGCAAAAATCAAGAACTCTAACAACAACAGATGCTGGAGGGGATGTGGACAGAAAGGAACCTTTCTTCATTGTTGGTGGGAATGTAAACTTGTTCAACCACTTTGGAAAGCAGTATGGAGGTTCCTCAAAAGACTTCACATAGATCTCCCCTGTGATCCAGCAATCCCACTTTTGGGCATTTACCCAAATCTTTACAAACAAGACCACACTAAAGCTACCAGCACAACTATGTTTATTGCAGCATTATTTACCATAGCTAAGATATGGAACCAACCCATATGCCCCTCAGTAGATGAATGGATCAAGAAAATGTGGTATATATACACAATGGAATTCTATGCCTCCATCAGAGAGAATGACATTTCCCCATTTGTTAGGAAATGGAAAGGCTTGGAAAAAATTATATTAAGTGAAGTAAGCCAGGCCCAAAGAAACATAGGTCCCATGGTTTCCCTTATTTGCAATATCTAGTATATGTATGAGTCAATCCGAAAAGGTCAGATAATGTGATGTTAGGAAAATGAACCCTTAAATATGTATTTTAATGTTTTCGTTTCTTTCATGCATATGTTTCTAACGCATTTATAAGATTATTTCTTTGTTGCTTTGTATGTCCCTCCCCCACAGTGTAACCCCCGCTTTCACTATATTTGATGTCAGTATAACATGTGGAGGAGATGGGGGCAAACAAGTCGTTTAAGGATTCAGGTGGACCTGTTGCAACAATGAGAAGTACAAAATGTCATGTCAAAACCAGCTTTACAATGTCGGTGGGGGGGGAGGGGGGTACAATTAGGTGGGGGGAGGGGGGAGGCTGGGAAGGGAGGTGAAGGGTAAACAAAGGATGAGGCTGCAATGCTTGGTAAGAAATGTATGCATTATCCTGCCCATGTAATTGTAGCCCCTCTGTACAGTATGTTCTCAAATAAAATAAAATATTAAAAAAAAAGATTCACAAAAGTAAAATTTTAAAAAAATTGCTCTTTTTCTAAATTTATATATTAATAGCATCCATTTGTTGGCAACTTTGTCTAGATTATTCAGATTATCATGTTATACATGATCTGTTGGAATTATGTATTAACTAATTTCTAATTATACCTCACTTGAAAGAATATTCTAGGCAATTAGAATGCCAGAATCATTTGTGAATTTCAAAATTAAATCTTCTACTTGAAAACATTTTTGTAGTATCCTAGAGAATATGAAATTACAAACAAAAAGCAATTATTTCAAATCTAAATTCTAATTTAGGCAGGTCTCCAAAGTCCTACATTAGATGAACTTTGCTATTTCTCCAGGCTTAAGCTTTTGTAATCCTTCATCATTTCTTTAGAATCCAACAGAATGGTGCTTACTTTTTCAAATTTTTGATTGGGAATCATGAGCTATTTTGCATCTAGCAATGTTCTGTAATGAAGAGAGCATGTAAAACAGAAGTGAGGATGATATATGAGTTGCATTTCACTAGGAAACTTGACTTATCCAAACATAGTGAAAAAATTAGCCCAAACTTCCAACTGGGTATTCCTTTCTTGTTGTTTGGCTTGTTTTATTGAGACAAATTATACTACCTGGTCCAGGGAAGGTATCGCTATGTAATTCCACTCTCTAATCTCCTATCTTAGTCTGAGTGCTAGAATTCTAGGATTGTATCACATTGCCCTGCCATAGTTTGTTGGTTTATTTAATCTAGAAACAGGCTAGCAATTCTGAACTTCTCCGATGATCTTATCCACTAGACTGACTGGTTTGACTGTTTATGTACAATTTTCAAAGATGTTCTCACATTTGACACAGGATATGAACATTTTCAGATGCACCTGCAGGGTTCTCTGATTCATTCCTCCATGGATCTGATCCCTTTAATAATGATTACTTGACTTTCTTAATATCTCTGGTCCCTATCTTTGTAATATTCTCAAGCTTTTTGGGGGAAAGTTCACTTGAGGACTTTCTAATATTTAAAATTATCACTTGTTGTAGTCTTACTCAGGACATGTTATTTTCCAACTTTTTCTACACATTCTGAGAGTTGTTTTATATGTGTGTTTACACATATAAGTGCCTCTGTGTATGTGCATGCTTGCGTGTATTTATGCCAAAACCTCAAGCTCTTATTCAGCAGTCTTGCTCATACCTAGTATTCCATCACTTCAGCCATTCTTACAATGCAGGTTTAGGCTGATTAATTATAGGTATTGTGGCAAATACTTTTTTTCCCAGGCTGGATGCAAACTGAACTTCCCAGAATCCTTTACATTCTTAGGTTTTATCTTTCCAGGAGTATCATTTTTTAAACTTGAAACAGTTTTGTGAGTGTAAAGTCTAACCTGTAGCCCAGATTTTTAACTTAAGAATTCATATAAAAATAGATTAAAATACACATTACATACATTGAGTGTACACTGCTAGATAAGTGATCTTAAGCCAGATGACAGTGGCTCACACCTATAATCCTAGCTACTCAGGAGGCTGAGATCTGAGGATTGCAGTTCAAATCAAGCACAAGTAGGAAAGTTTCTGAATCACTTATCCCCAATTAACAACCAGAAAACTGGAAGTGGCACTGTGGATCAAGCGGTAGACTGCTAGCCTTAAGGTGAAGAGTAGAGGAAGTGTGCCCAGGCCCAGACTTCAAGCCCCACAAATACCAAAGGAAAAGAAAAGTAAAGAAGTAAAAGATATGTGAACTTAGCCAACAGTTCATTGCTAGTATAATTCCTGCTCTCTCCACATGGCTTTCTTTTTCCAGTTAAGTTCATGCTCTTATATATGACTTGCTTTGAAACTAGAATTATTCTTCCATTCTAGTTTTTACAAACTTGCATGATTAGTTGCCTTGATTTAGAGATAGAAGAAGAAACAGAGTGGCCTCATCCTTCATGTTCCACTGAGTAGTAATGCTTTCTCTACATCACTCCCATAGATATACATACTGGCCTTGGCTTTATTGTTTCAAATTTGTCCTATTTGCAGAGTCTTCTATACTGTATTGAACAACCATACTTAAACACAGAACTTCTTTTTCTCCTATTATTCATGTTGTTTCTCCTACTGTTAACTTATGTACACTTGTGAAAAAATGTACAACACACACACATATTTCTGAGAACCTTCTTCTCACTTAAAATTGGTCTTAATTTATAGAGCACTTAGGAAATTTGAACTTAATGTACTCCAGGATAATGGTTTTTCATGTTTTTTATTGGAAAAATGTTGTTCAGAAGGTTTAGAGTTATATCTGTAAGTTAATTAGTACATAATCTATTAAGCATTGTTACCTCTTCTTTTGTTTTTCCCATCTTCCCTTTCCTCCTCACCGCCCCAAATCCCCCCTCCCCTCCCCAAGTTATAAAGTTCATTTTCTACATAGTGTCTTGTAGAACTCATTGTTACAATGGGTCATACTCTACCCTTGTTTCAGCATTTTATTATTTCCCTTCCCCTACCCACATTAGAAAAAGGTATATGCAAGATGCAGATCACCGACATCAAATACAGTAAAAACAGAGTTTATACCATGGTGGTAGAAAATAGAAGAGAAAAAAAATCACATAGTACCTGTTAGGTAACAATAAAGAAAAATCAAGTTGTGTCCTATCTTGGAGTCCCTTTCACTTAACATCATTTTATATGGATATATGTACATGTATAATGTTTTATAAGTGATTTAAATTCCGTATTTTCTCATGACTAAGTTGTTTCTGAAGCACTTTATCTCATGTACAAAGATGTACTTGTGCTATTTCAATGAAGCCACAAAACGTTCATTTTACCTGGAGCAGCACCATAGATTGTTACTTGAAGTAACTGGAAGGAACTGTTACTGGAAGTGGAAACTGATTCCAAGAGAGGAATTGACCATAGAGAAATGACAAGTTCAACTTAATTTGTGCGCTCACTTTACTGTACAAGAAAAGAATTCAAAGCTTGAAGGAAACTCTGTCCCTGACTTTTTCGAGTGTGTTCTTTACTCACATAAAACTTGTCTGTAAATTTCTAGTTGAGAGTATTACAAAAGTAAACAATATGCCATTTGAAGGCCAACATAGATTAAAAGGAAATAACCTTGTTTTAAAAGTGTTCTACTGCAAAGAAACAAAGACATGTAGGTTTAAAGGTAACATGCCTAGATATTTCACTCCTGACATGATTGTCTTGTTGCAGAAGTCAGTTATCCATTACTTTAATCTGGTCCTGAGTTCACCATAGCAATAAGGATTCCAAAAAGCAGGATCCAGTGAGTATGATCAGCAAAAGGAGCCTCTTTTCAAACCAGTGCTTTAAGGATGGTCCAAAATAAATATGTGGACGTTTTTTGCTTGCTTGTTTGTTTAGTTTGTGCTGGTTCTGGGGCTTGAACTCAAGTCTGGCCCCTGTCCCTGAACAGTTGTCTTTCCTGCCCTACTGCCACCATAGCTAGTACTCTACTGCTTGAGCCAAAACTCCACTTCTGGTTTTTTGGTGTTTAATTAAAGATAAGAGTTTGACAGACTCTTCTGCCTGTTGGCTTTGAGACTGTAATAAATCCAAGTGAGATCAACTGTATGGATTTCTCTTTTGAACCAATACATGTTAGATGAAGTTTATTATAAAGCTTAGTATTCGACAAATTTTTAAAAGAAGAGAATATGTTCAGCAAAGAAACCATAACTTAACTCAGCAAAAGTAGGTGCGCTGAATTATTATGGAATTATGTTCTCTGCTTGGGAAGATTAGTATTGACTTCATCGTGCCTTTTGAGGAACTTTTTCTGTTGGTCATGGGGCTTGAACTCTGATCCTGGGCGCTGTCCCTCAGCATTTCAGCTCAAGTTGAGGGCTCTACCACTTTAGTTACAGCACCACTTCCAGATTTCTGGTGGTAATTGAAGATAAGATTTTCATGAATTTTCCTGACCAGGGTGGCTTTGAACGACCATCCTCTGGTTTCAACCTCCTGAGTAGCTAGTATTACAAGTGTGAGTCACCAGCACCCAGCTCATATTTGCATTTATGTACACCTAATGACACTATGTTGACAAAGAATGGAAATTTGAATCAAATGGTGTGACATTGCAGCTTTTCAATAAAATGGAGGTAGCAATAAATATGTCCTCTTTTTCCATGTTCTTACATTAATGACTCATGACCTATATGGGACTCTTACATTAGCATCCTCTGTTGTCTGCATTTGTGGACTTAGTATCAGAAATTGTTCATAGAGAAATAGAGAAAGACAGATTTGTAGAAAGCAAAGGAGATCAAGTTTGAAAGAGCAGCATAGAAGTATATACAACTTATCACACAGAAATTACGAACTAGCCTAAGTTATTTGGTTATTTATAATCAAAAATGGTTCTCTAGAACAGTATATGGTATAACTTAGTTATTATTATCATTTATTCCTTCCATCTGGAGTTATTCCTTCTGTCAAAACTACCAATTAACCTCTGCCTTTTTGGTGTCTTAACTTACCAAAAAGATTTCCAAATTCCACTTATACTACCCTTCTGATTGTGATTAGCAGTGGCCACTCAAGAGCCTGGAATCTTTAAATTTTCAGGATTAATCTTCACTGATATCTAAGCACATTCTTGGTATTAATTGCCATGACCTATTAACAAAACGGTTTTTTTTTGTTCAACACAGTATTCTAATATAGGTTAAGTACATGAATTAAGGACTATTGATAGGTATCAGTTGGAAGGAGCAATTATATATTCCAAGTATGGGTTCTTTATTTTGCATTTCCTAGCTAAATGACTCTTTTGACAGTCCTGGGGCTTGAACTCAGGGCCAGGGAACTGTCCCTGAGCTTCTTTTTTTATCGAGGCTAGCATTATACCACTTGAGGCAAAACACCACTTCCACTGTTTCTTTTTCTGTTTATGTGGTTTCATGTATGCTAAGCAATAACTCTTCCATGAAACCACATACCCAGAGCCCTAAATGACTTTCTTTTTTTATATTAATAAGTTTTTTGTGTGAAAATACAGTACAGAGGGGTTATAATTACATGAGCAAGGTAATGAGTACATTTCTTATCAAACATTTTTGCCTTCTCCTTTGTTTCCCCTTATCATCCCTGCCCTCCGATTCCCCCCCATCCACCGCCAAAGTTGTAAAGTTGTTTTTTCAACATAATGTCTTGTTGCAATAAGAATTTCTTTAGATGACATTACTTTTTTATTCGGTTAATATGTATTACAATTTTGGCCAAGTGGTAGAAAAGGAAGTGGAAAACAATACTAAGTCCAGTAAGGCTGACATTCCGATCACATCACTAAGGAAGTAGTGTTAAGACCTTCAGGACTCTTAGGGCTGTTGTATGTGACATTATTATGTAAAACACTATTAACTGTCATCCCAGACATCCATAACATTCTGCTTCCACTTTCCAGGTCAAGAACCAAATATGTACGCCTTTTTATTGATTGGGTGTGTTTCCTAGGAAGGAAGAAAGAGGATGTAGTAAGTGATGGTGGAAAAAGATGTATATTGGGTCCCTGTCCACATTTTTTGCATTTTTAAAAAGCGCTACTGATGAACTCCCACTTACATCTAATTGACTTGCTGTTTGCACAAGATGCAGATAAATGAAGACATTTATTCTGGTGGATAGGCACATATATTAACAAAATCCATTTCTGGAAAAATAAGATACTAGGTAAGAAATTACAAATTATTGTCTATAAAATGGTTTCTTTTCTTGGAGAACAAAAGGTAGTATTGAAGTGATTACTCCAACTTTCTTTGAAATTTTATGCTGTTTCAGTATCAAAATGTTCTCTAATTTCTGTAACATCCAAACATAAACGACATGATTTGAAGATCTCAGTCGTTTTAGAAAATAAGGAACGTAATAGCATCCTTCCTGCAGAGACATGTGATGGCAAGTATGATTGTATTATGGTTCTCTTTTTTTTCCCTCTTTATCTCAAGTGTTGCATATCTTGGCATATTACTCTATGTCCTGAATCAGCTTCCTGTAGGTGAGATTTACCTCTACTCTGCAGTGTCAAGATGGGTCATGTGACTTACTTCAGCTTACAAAAGTGAACCAGAAGTCGTGAAAGGTTATTTCTAGGGGAAGATTTCTATCTCATTATCTGTGTCTTTTTCTCCTTAGCTATAAAAATAGCATATTTACAGAAGGAGTCTTCTTTCAACTTATGTGTTGGAAGAGTGTAGCATGTGAAATTGAGGCAAAACTCAAATACATCCTCATACATATAACACAGGCAGAACTAAGCTAATATTAGAATATATTAAGATGCTAGTTTCTTACCATTCTATATATATATATATATATATATATATATATATATATATATATATATATATATATATATATATATATGATAGCTGGCTATAGCACACCAGAATTCAACAAATCCTAAACAAGAACTAAACAAATTGATAACATTTCCTATTGGAAGATATTATTTTTTTTTCAGGTAAAGGGTAGGTTTATTCAGTAGACCTTCTGGGACCAGGCAAGGTTGGCACTCCACGTGGCTGGAAAAGGCCTGGGAAAGAGCGAGAGCTGGGAAAGAGAGGAAAGAGAGAGGAAAACGAGATAAAAGAGCAGAGAGAGAGAGCGTGTCTGCAAAAAGTGGGAAAGAGAGAGAACTAGGAAAGAGAAGGGAGGTAGAACAAAGAGAGGAAAGAGCTAGAAAAGAGCAGAGAGAGCAGAGAGAGCAGAAAAGAGCAGAGAAAGCAGAGATTGTGCAGAGAGAGAGCAGAGAGCAGAGAGAGCTAGGAAAGAGCAGAGAGAGAGTGTCTGGGCCTGAACTAGGCCTTATGTGCGGAGAAAGGTATGGCCACATCAAATTCAGATGTGACCTCTTCCAGGTGTCCAAGTTGCCTAGGTAACGCAGGTACTACATGGAGCATTCCAGCTGGCACCAGGCCATTTTGGTACTCAATGCGATGGGGAAAGGCCAGGGAAAGAGAGCTGGGAGAGCTGGGAAAGAGAGAGAGCTGGGTAAGAGAGAGAGAAGAGCTAGAAAATAACAGAGAGAACAGAGAACAGAAAGAGCTAGAAAAGAGCATAGAGAGCAAAGAAAGCTAGAACAGAGAGAGAGAGCAGAGAGCTAGAAAAGAGCAGAGAGCAATATTACAATTTTTATAAATAAGCATTCTCCATGTGATCACTTGTGGGGTTATCTATTTCTATAGATGTGTTTAATCACTCTAGAGCACTGGATCTAATATCCACAATCATTATCCAGATCTTGTGATTGAGATGAGGAAGAAAAAAATATCTAGATTTCTCCTTCTCTTTTCTTCTTCTCCTTTTTCTATTGTGGATTCTCATCTTTTCTCCAAATTCTCCCATTAATTAAGGAAGAATGACACATTGTGGATATGAAGCAAAAGGCTTCAAAGCCAGAATTTTATTCTTTCAGTAAATCAGAGTGGCTCAAGCAAGAATAAAAACATGATTTTTTTTCCCTTTCTGGATTTCACCATAGACTCTGAAGATGACTCTAAATAGCTAGTGAACCATTTGCCTTGGCTAACTTTTTAAAAATACTGTTTTTTTTTTAAAAAAAAGATAATTAAAAAAATTAAAAATAATTTTAAAATAAATAGTAATTTGTTGTTTGCTTTTGGGAGGCATGAAATAAGACTGCATTAACATTGTGTGAGTTGAGAGGCTTAATTTTATCAGAATCCAAACATAATGAAAATTAGATGATTTTAAAATAAATAGCCTGTAGATACATTTTTACCTTGACATACCCACAGAGACATATTTTTTTCTTCTTTTCCTCTCCGTGATGATTCAACTTCAATAAGCAGTTAATGTAATTCAAATGGATGTGTTTCTTCCCGAAATAGAATAGACCCAAAAAAGTTAGAAAAAGAGAACCAGTATTGGGTAATGCATTTTTAAAAATAGCAGTCAAATGAATATTAACCATAATTCCAAAATAATAACAATCAAATGCTCTTGAAAAGAGAAGATTGTAAGCAGAATATACAAAAAGTTATACTTCCACAACTACTTCAGGAGCTGCTCTCTGGCATTTAGGATTTCTAGTACATGACAAGGTTTTAATGATGATTAGTTGCTTTCAGGGACTAATTTTTTTCTAGTTATATTTCATTGAAGAAATATGTTGTTCAAAATTAATGAAAGGATAACAGTTTATATTAGAAAGAATGCTATACACTCATTTTACATAGCAAAATACTTTTCCATAATATCTGTCTTCCCCAAATAACTAATCCCTCAAATGTACATTTGCATTATATGTATATAAGTTTGTAAAATAATCACCTTTCATAATCCAATGAACACAAATATGAAGAATTATCAGATAGGGGAAATATATTCAACTGCGTACTTTAAAGTCCCAGGTGTAGTTTGAAAGGACATGATGAGGTTTCAACCATCAGAGACATGAAAAGATGCTACATTAGAAAATAAAGAAAACAACAACAACCCAGATTCTGAATTTCTGGAAAGCAGAACAGCAAGTAAATGCTTTTTCCACTAGAATCATTTGAAAAATATTTTAGCTCTGTAGGTGGCTCGATTTTAATCTAGTGAGACTTCTTTTAAATTTCTGTCCTTTAGAACTGCAAAATGATAAATACGGATTATTCAAGCCAACTAACGTGTAGAAATATTTTACAGCAGATTTAGATTAGTAAACTAATTCAACTACAGCCTTTTCCTGATGCAACTACAGGGACACCACATTTCCTAGTTTTTGAGAATATGAGAAAATGTTGCCACTGGCTTTGTACACATGTATGATGTGAATACTACTTACGGGCCTTACATAAAGAAAACTTGAAATTCTAAATAATATTTAAATAAGAGATTTCCTATCTTTATTTTCACATTTGGGGATCACTAAATACCAAAATTATGTAGAAGGCTAGGGTAAGAATATGGAAATGAAATCTGTCTCCTAATATTATAAAGATAATTTATGTCATTTTGAGTTACAGTTTTTAAAGTAATAAAAAAATAAGGTAAAACAGATACAAAAACTCAATTTTCTATCCCTCCTAACTTTCCAACAGTAATTAGAGAATCCAGTAAATGTACAGCCATCCCAGGATGGTATAGGATGGTATAGGATCACTAGATGGTCAAAAAGAAGATAACAAAAATGGTTCCCCTGGAACAATTTGAAACAAAATGTACATCTACAGATTGTGATATAGCTAGAAAATAGTTTCCACTATTCTAAGTCTTTGATATTTTAGGTTTGTTTGCACAGCATCTTTCCACTCTTAAGAAATGACCCTTTATTAACACTCAAGTGTTTGCAGCTTATAACCCAGAAACAAACAATGCTTCTAAATGTAAAGAAGAATGATATTAAGAGTAATCAAGGATACTTCCATAGTTATAGCTGATAAATAATAATGATATTGGGGAATAGTCCAATAATCTTGAACTTTTTCATGACTGTACTCTTCTCCAACACAAGAAGTCCTAATCAAAATATGATAAACATTAATAGAGGATTTTTATATTTTTATTGTTCACTCCAAAGCAAATACACTTTCCTCTTTGCAAGACTGGCTTTGAAAGAGTCAGACCCTCAAAACTATTTTATAGACAAAAGTTTACTTCTTTGACTTAGGTGTTTTCCTGCCTTTGGGTGTTGCTCTCCATTATTTTGGCAACTGCATAGAAAAACAAGATAAATCCATTATGCTTGTGTTGAATTGTTCAAAGTCAAGCTGTCTTCAAACAAAGTTTTCTGTTCCCTTCTTCACTGCTAATTAAAGTTTAATTATTACTCTTTAAATGCAACAAAACGTGATACTTTTACGTACATTCTCATTGAAATTGATGATAACAAGAGTGTCTGTGATTGCTTTTTTAATAGATTTCAAGTATTTTCCTTGGCTATTTTCATTATTGCCTTTGTTCCGGTCTTCTAATCAGGAACAGAGGGTTACCAAAAAATATCTTCCTAAGATATAGGATGTTATGTAGAAAAAATAGATGTATAATTAAAGATTTTCATCTCCTTAAAGACTGAAAAGCTCAGAAGACATTTTGCTATTACTGGCATTATTAATATGATTTGAATGTTTTGGTTCTTAAACTAAGTGAAATACATGTGAAATGTTACTTGTTCTAGCAATGATTATGGCTTATAGTTTTCTTCTCCAATGAGTTGAAATCTCTGACTATTTTGGAGGGCATATTGATTTTAGGGTAGGAGGCTTAATTATAGAAAGCCAAGGGAGATTCCTAAAACAGTATTGCCTTTCACTTATCACTTAATTATACTTAAAGTATATAAGTATAGAAATATACAAATATGAATTGAGTAACAAATGTGTGATTTACAAATTTGACTCAATAACAACTAATCCAGAAAGCAATTCTTTATATTTATATAAACTATTATACTTAGTAAGGATTTAAAAATTGTTAGAATATATTTTTAAGATTTATTTCAAAATATTTGTTTATTTGTAACTGTTTATTTTTAATTTTTGTTGTTAGTGGGGATTGAAATCTGGGCCCGGACATTGTCCCTCAGCTCTTCAGCTCAAGACTAGTGCTCTACCACTCGAGCCACTACCAGTTTTCTGGTGGCCCATTGGAAATAAGAGTCTCACGGACATTCCTGCCTAAGCTGGCTTTGAACCATGAGTCTCAGCTCTCAGCCTTCTTAGTAGCTAGGGTTATAGCATGAGCCACTGACTCCTAGCTACACAATTATCTTTTACATAGCTATGAAATATTGCTTGATAATCCCATTCATTTATATGTTGTGTAATAATAAAGCTACATCATATCCATTAATTTCTGCATGTAACATTTCTTTTTAGAGAGAATGCTCAAAAACTTATCTTCTGGCTAGGATGAAATATCTATTCTTAACTATAATCACTTTTCTTCTTGTGGTATACAGTTAATATATTTAGTTTTAGTCCTGGAAGTCTGCTAATTAAAGTTACATAAAACATGAATTGTAAAGTGAAAGAAATTCATGGTTCCATTACTTGTTTTAAGAAAACAATTATGCCTTTTGTTTCCAATTATATTTCGGTGGGAATGTGTAATATTCATTGATTTAATTGTTAAAATTTATTACCGTTACATTATATCAAGTTGATTCAAACTTGTTTGGTCCTGGGGTTTGAACTCAGAGTCCCTGAGATTTGTTGCAATTTTTTAACAATTTACCATTTCAGTCATGCCTCACTTCTGGCTTTTTTGCTGATTAATCAGAGATACGATTATCAGGGAGTTTATTTTGTGGGCTGCCTTCAAACAGCAAAACTCAAGTCACAGCCTCCCAAGTAGCTAGGATGAGATACATGAGCCACCTGCTCACCACTTTTTTATGAACTTTCATAGGCTAAATTGTTTTACACTTTCCATGAGTTCAACTCTTTCATTTTCCTTTCCTATAATTTTAATGCCAAATCTCAAAATTGTCAAAACATCTTCCATTGCTGTAAATTCCCATCTCTCTTTTTGTTTTATATGCCACGTTTTAATCCTGCTTGAAGTTAACATTTGAATAAATTGTTATGTTTAAGTCAATGTTCACTTTTTAATTTTCCCAAATACTGCCTAATGTATCATCGCTTATTAAACAGAACATCATTCCACAAATGTTTGGTTTTACCCCTTATTAAATATTCCTTGATAATATTTATGTGGATCTAATCTGGTGCCCTACAGACCCATTGAGCTGGATAATCTTTCCTCTACAAATATAACAATTTTACACTAATAGCTTTAATATTGGACAGAGAAATATATTCCAGATTATTTTTCTTTGTCAATGACTCAAATAGTGCTAGTCAGGTGTTCTTAGAAATTGTCATAAGCATAAATAAAACTGTGAAGCTGAGTGCTGTTGGCTTATGCTTGTAATTCTAGCTGCATAGGAGGCTGAGATTTGAGGATTGTGGTTGAAATTTAGCTGGAATGGGAATGTCTATAAGACTGTTATGTCCTATTAACCACCAGAAAACCAGAAGTGGCACAGTTGCTCAATGAGTAGAGCATTCACTTTGAAATGAGTAGCAGAAGGACAGCGCCAGGACCAGATTTCAAGCCCCATAAATGACCAAAAAAAGGGGAAGAGACAATTTATATCTTTTCTCAATTGTATCCTCCAATCGACAAAAATTATGTCTCCATTTATTTAGATGTTTGCTTTTATATTCAGCATTGTATAATTTTCAATGATGGTGAGTAAATAGCACTTTAATACATTTTGACAATGTGTGAAGGTAACATAAAGAAATTCAAAGAAAACAGTTGAAATATAAAGGGCAATGGAAATGGAGAAAGCCAGAAACGGGTTAATTAGGGCCTTCATCAATATGTGAGAATGTAAGATATTGCAATAAGATATCTTCATATAATTAATATGCACCAATTAATATCTATCTTCCAAAGGCTTTTTTATTCAAGTATGACATAAAGGATAAATACACATTCTGTGGTGAAATGAAAGGAAGATAGATGAGAAAATGCATACTTATAATGATTGTGTAAATAAACTAAGAAATTCAGTCAACATTCTGAGGGCTCATGGCTCATTGGACTCGAAAGTTGCTGGTATCTAAAATAATTCTAAAATGTTAGACTTGATCCTATCTTTAAAACTGCTTAATACTATTGCTTTTTGAGTCAATATTCTTTTCCTTGTTGCTGGTTGTGGTGGTGGTTCTGGGCCTTGAACCCTGGGCCTGGGCTCTGTCCCTCAGCTCTTCCACTCAAGGCTAGAGCTCTACCACTTGAGCCATAGTATCACCTCCGGTTTCTGGTGGTTTATTGGAGATAAAAGTCTCATGGACTTTTCCTGCACAGGCTGGCTTTGAACCATGATGCTCAGATCTCAGCCTCCTGAGTGCCTAATATTACAGGCATGAGCCATTAACTTACAGACAAATAAAAATTATAATATATGTATCTGTATATATACATGTATGTACACATCTATATATTCTTATATATGTATACATATATAGGTATTTGAATATATACACATATAAGTATGACTATATGCATATGTACATGTAGTGTGTACACATATTTATTTATTTAAATAAACTTGAATCAGAAATATATTAAGAGCATATTAATGCCAATGAAATACTTTAACCATCCTGAATAAGTTATCCAAAAATCCAAATACATATCTCTATAGTAATATAATAACAATCAAGGAACATATGGAAAGATCATAACATACCTAGACATATAGAGATTAGTGGAAATAGAAAGAATAAGATAGCCGTGCACAACCATTATGTAGAAATTGCAATCCTTATACATTGGTGTTTGGCACTTAAAATGGTATAGTCAGTTTCTTAAATATACTGGAAATCTTTAAGACATTACACATAGAATTGTCTCTATGATCCAGTATTTTGAATTATAATTTTATATACAAAATAGGTTACAACATATGTCCAATGAGACACATGTACAAGAATATACATAGCAAAACCCTTCATAATATCATATAATAAGACATGGAAATGCTCATTGAGGATGTTAATCCAATATACACAAGCATACAAAAAATATGCTCTAACCATGAGAAAAATTTACAGGGACTTACTTTGGAAACAGTGATATTACATGGGAGAAATGGATAAAATAGACTACGTTTTCTAATTCTATGAGGTTTTTAAAATTGGCACATCTGTAGAGGTAGAATATGAAATATTAGCTGCTCAAAGGGAAAGTAGGTTGAAATGATGACAGGAAATGACTATTAATAAATATTTGAGTTTTTTGAGAGTGTAGTAATGATAAAATGTTCCTGAACTGAAGGTGATGTTCTTACTCAACTCTTTAACATTCTAAGAATCATTGGACTTTATCGAAGAATCACAGATTGCATTTGCATTAACCTTAGGAAATTTTTTAGAATAGTAGTGGGTTAATCTGAGTGATAATTTAGAATTTAAAATCACAGAATTCTATAATGCACAACTTTAGTACACTGATGAATAAGACTATCAAGAAAATATGATCTGTGATATGTCCTCTGAGTGCCTATATATGACATTAAGAGACTGAGTATTCTACAAATTCATGTAAATTGAGCTATGAGATAGGATTGAGAAGGATGAGGGATATTGATCATAAGATGCATTGTATTGGCCATGGAATGTGGCTTAGTGGTAGATGCTTGACTTGCATGTGTGAAGCCCTGGGTTTGATTTCTCAGTACTACATAAACAAAAAAGCAGGAATTGGCACTATCACACAAATCATAGAGTACTACCATGAGGAAAAAAAACTCAAGGACGTTGCCAAGGCATGAATTCAAGCCCCAGGACTAGGCAAACAAAAAGGTGCATTTTATTAAGCCAGGCACTAGCGGCTCACGGCTGTAATCCTAGATAATCAGGAGGCAGAAAATTGAGGTTTGAAGCCAGCCCACGCAAGAAAGTCTGTGATATTCTTATTTCCAATTAAATCTCAGAAAAATCAGAAAGTGCTGATGTGCCTCAAGTGATAGAGTTCTAGCATTCATCCAAAGGAGCTCGGGGACAGCCCCCAGACCCAGAGTTCAAACCTCAGGAGAGGAAAAAGAAAAAAAAACTCACTATACACTGTTAATACACTGCTTTGTCAAACAGCAAGTCCCACACAACTACTTAAAGTTAATTAAAAATATGATAAAATACAAGTCATTTTGGGAACCAGACAAAGATGGTATACAGGGAACAAAGTATATATTATATCATGCAGTTTGAGTTGAAATTTGTTCTATAGTCTTCTTAAATCATTTATGAAATTGACAATACTGACAATTATAGGTCAATTTCCTTGAGGAACACATTGTACGCTGCTGTCTTTTATACGAAATCATAGAGGTGATATTTTGCCTTGTATTGAACTATATCTGATATTTTAAAGTAGATTTGTCCTAATATAATATTAATTTAATCAATCATTTCATTAGGGTGAGGTTGGTTAGATTTTTTCCAGTAAATCTTATCCCTATAATAAATGAGAGCATGCTGTGACAGTCTTCTATTAATATGAAAAAATACTTTATAAAATTAACTTAAAAGGGGGAAAGATTAAACTTGACTTCTGATTTTATACATTTCAGATTATGTTTCTTATCCTCATTGACATGGGTTGGTGGTGGCACAGTACCCCATGTCAGGAATATGTGTTGGAATATGTGTATTCGTGAACGACAAGAATAGGAGTGGGAGAGGGCGAAGGAGGAAGAGGGAAGAGAGAGAAGGAGAAGGAAAAGAAGGAGGAGAAGGAGACAGAGAAGAAAAAGAAGGAAGAGGAGGAAAGGACTTTGATCTGAACACCTTTGATCACAAGTTCTCAGCGACCAAATCTCTACAACTATGCCCACATGAAAGGTTTCACCTCTTCATGGCAACTTAGTGAAAGCTAATTATTAATCTCAATCCTTTATGATTTCAGATTCAATTTCTAGAGTGGTGGGTAGATATTTCTATACATTGTGATAACTTCTGTTCCTAAATATTTACTTGAATTAATCAAAGAAGCTATTTGGCATGGAGGTGGTTTGGTTATACCATTGCTGGAGAAACATTTTGAGTGCAAATACATTTTATTTAACAGATAAGGAAGCTTCAGAGATTTCATTTGGTGACCTTCAAAAATGACGATTTCATCTAACTCATAATGACTTTAATTTTTCATAATTTTATGACATTTCTATTCAAGTTTTTGTCATCTATAGTTAGATTCTTTCTTTCTAGTTGAAGGAAAAATAAATACTATCACAATCATTTATTTCTTAATCATTCCATAGAGTAGGAATAATATGAATTTCCTACCATTCAAAAATAAGTTATATTCAAGTCTATAGGAATAATTGCATGTAATGGAATATCTTGCTCTATTTCATATGGAGACCGATTCAATTTCTAAAAATCACTGTTGACATAAAATACATGAAATTCAGTGTTTCTCTGAAATGTCTCGGTACTCAAACCTCAGAAATAAATAACTAGTAATTAAGATGTTTATATACTCCAAAAATGTATGAATCAATATTTTATGCAAAAAAAGTTTTGGTTTAAAAGAAGAGAAAATTATGTGACCAGAGTAGATAATATTTAATTTAATGAAAAATTACTCCATTCACCCTAACAGAGCCTATTGCTTTTAGCTTACATGAGAAATTTGATTAACGATCCCTTCATCACTTTTGAATATTAGAGTATTTCAATTTGTGCAAAGATTCTGTCATTTAAACCTTTGAGTGTATATTTTTCATAAAAATGAAAACGTTTTTTCACACTGCAGGTTCGGATTCACTAACTAAATAAATATCTAAATATTAATTGGTTAAATTGAGCCTCTAGAATTCAAATAATAACAAATTTATTTTATTCTTACATATATTATATCAGTGCTGAATATGGGTATCTCAAGCTTGTGATCCTCACTACTCAGGAAGCTGGGGTTCAAAGCCAGCCTTGACAACAATGATATCATCTTATAAATATGTTAGAAACAATTACAAGAAAAAAAACATTTGAATACTTATTTTGGGGTCCATTTCACCTAACATCAACTTATCTGACCTTTGCTGCTTGTCTCAGATATGTCCCTCATCCACTTCTTTCATTGTATTTGATGTTGGTACAATTTGTGGAGTGGAAGGGAAAAACAAATGGTTTAAATAAGGATAAAGGTGGACCCATTAAAACTATGAGGTGTAAACGTCGTTATATTGTAAAATGAACTTTACAACTTTGGCCGGGTGAGGGGCGGAGGAGGGGTAAATGGGAAGGTTTGGGAGGGGGAAACAAAGGAGGAGGCAACAATGCTTGATAAGAAATGTACTCATTACCTTGCTCATGTAATTATAACCCCTCTGTACAGTATTTTCACAGTAAAAAAAATAAAAATAAAAAGGTCCAGACTTGCCAAGAGTTTGTGAGTCACATCTCAATTAATCACATACACATCAGAACACATGCACACACACACAAAGCCAGAAGTGGAGTTGTGGCTCAAATGTTAGAGCAATGTCCATACTAAGTAAAAAATCAAGGGATAGGTCTGGAGTTCAAATCACAAGAACAACACACATACAATATTATGTATAAATTGTTATTTTAGTTTAAAGAAATAAACAACATCATGGAAAGTAATATTTGTTACATATCCTGAAATTTCGTGAAGTTGTTTTTATTATCATTTGTCTTAAGATATAACTTAGGTTATTAAAATTAATGTTAATATAGTATATTTATAATTACTCATAATATCTTGGAGTATAAGAGTTGGTATTTTTTCTATAGCCATAAGAGATAGTCTGAGTAAAAGAAAGAAAGGAAGAAAGGAAGAAAAAGAATGAAAGAAAGAAGGAAAGAAAGGAAGGAAGAGAGAAAGAGAGAGAGGAGTAGGGATGAAGGGAAGGAGGGAGGAAGGAAAGAAGAAAAGAAGGAAGGAAGGAAAAAAGGAAGGAATTAAGGAATTAAGGCACAAAGAAATGAAGGAAGGGAGGGAGGAAGGAAGGGACAAAAACAATTTAATTCATAAAATGTGCTATTTAGCCCAACATAAACTTGTAATTAACCCTTTAGTACATGCAAGTTTGCAATTTTCATTTCTCTGCATGTTCCCAATGCATGAATGAAACCAACAAATGACGGTTCAGAAATAACCAGGTGAATCTGTTTGCATCTGTAGTAAAAATATATGCAAATATTTTTCTCATTTTACATCCATCGTCAAATAATTATTTGCAAACAATTTACATTTAGTTACAAATATTCTAAAAATTCAAGTAACCAAGAGATGTCAATATATTATATAATGTGAATACTAGTAATTATAATGCTATTAATATTAGTCTTTATGTTATATTAATTGTAACAATTTTCTTATGTGTTTTATCAGAGAAATTAGCATAATCTGATTTTGGTTTTATCTCTTTTCACAAATTTTAATTTGAAGTCTATTTTATCTGATATTAGGATTGCAACTCCCGCCTGTTTATGAGGGCCGTTTGCTTGGTAGATATTGTTCCAGCCTTTAACATTGAAAATGTGTTTGTTTTTACGGGCAAGATGTGACTCCTGCAGGCAGCCGATAGAAGGGTCTTGTTTTTTAATCCAACTAGACAGTCTATGTCGCTTAATTGGAGAGTTCAGTGCGTTAACGTTAAGAGATAGGACTGAAGGTATTTGGGAGTTCCTGCCATGTTATCCACCTTCTTGGGGGCTGCGAAAACTGGGTTCTTCCTAAGGTTCTTGGATTCTCAGTTTGGGTGCAGTTTCTTGGACTTTGTTGCAGTCTTTTTGGTTTTCTATGTGTAGGACATCTTTAAGAATCTTTTGTAGGGCTGGTTTGGTGGAGATGTATTGTTTCAATTTTTCTTTCCTATGGAAGGATTTTATTTGGCCTTCAGTTATGAAGGAGAGTTTAGCTGGGTACAGTATTCTTGGTTGATAGTTGTTTGTTTTTAGGGCATGGCTTACGTCATTCCAGGCTCTTCTTGCTTTGATTGCCTCTGCTGAGAAACCTGAGGTAATTCTAATTGGTTTCCCTTTATAGGTGATTACCCTTTTCTCCTTGACAGCTTTAAGGATCTTTTCCTTGGTCTGGGTTGATCCTGTGTGGATTATAATGTGACTGTGGGATATCCTATTCTGGTCTGATCTATTTGGGGTTCTAAAAGCTTCTTGTATATGTATAGACCTATCTTTTTGTAAGTTTGGGAAGTTCTCTGCTAGGATCCTGTTAAACAAATTTCCTAGACCATTAACTTCTGTTTCTAGGTGCTCCTCTACACCCATTATCCTTAGATTGGGCCTTCTGATGGTGTCTTCCAGGTGTTGGTTAGACCTATCATATTTCTTGGACTTGTCTTGGATGGTTGTATGTTCTTTCTCTGTAATATCTAGGCTGTCTTCAATCCCTGAGATTCGATCTTCTACATGGTCTAACCTGCTGTCAAGACTCTCTACTTTGTTTTTTATCTCTTTTCCTTCTAATTGTTCAGCTTTGATGGCTTCAAGTTCTTTGTTGAAGCTCTGTTTTAGGTCTTGTATGAATTTCTTTACTTCCTTAATTTGGTGTTCAGTGTTTGTTCTCAAATCACTTAGTTGATTGGTTATGGTTTCTTTGGATTCCCATTCCTTCTGTTGTTTTCCATTCAGCATTCCGTTTGTGGTCTCCCTGACTTCCTTCAGCTCTTTGTTAATGGATTCCATGAATGCCTTTAGTGATCTTTGTGTATTCTCTACCTGGTCTCTCAATTCCTGAATTACTCTTTGATTAGCTTCCTCCCGTCTGTGGGATTCCTGCAGTTCTCTTTCTTCCCATTCGTGGGATTCCTGCAGTTCTCTTTGAGTATTCCCTGCCTGCTCATGCCATTCTTCCCTTTCTCTTTGAGAATTCTCAAGTTGTTCACGCAAATCCTTTATCAGTTTTTGAGTAGCTTCCTCACGCTTATGATATTCCTGTATAAACTTCTGGGATGCCTCCTCTCTCTCCCTATCATACTCATACAGAGTCCTTTGTACATTGTCAAACTTCTCATTTATCATGTTTGCTATTAGTGTTTGTAGAGCTATTTGGGAACTCTCCTCTGGATTATTCTTTATCAGCTCTAATCCCTATTATCAAGATTGGGAATTGAGATACCCGAATTTGCCATTTTTCTTGTGTTTTTCTGGCTTACTCGGCCCATTTGAGATAAAGATTGCACCAGTTTTTTGCTAGAACTCTATCTTAAGGCAACCCTCAACCAAAGTTTGGGTTGTACAGTCAGTAGTCTACAGGTACAATCTAGTTCAACAGATACATCTATTCAACATCAAACAACTATATGTTAAAGGACTTCGAACCGCAGAAAAGAATTTGGAAAACCAGAAATTATTAGGATTAGGGAGAGATGTGGGTAAAAAATAGGAATAGATTGGTGTGGGGAGGCACAGGGAGAGTTAACTATGTCCTAATCAAAATGCAGGAAATGGGTTGGGTAGGATGCAAATACAGAGAGAGAGAAAAAGAAGAGACGGAAAGGGGAATGAAGAGAGACCAGAAAAAAAATAGAAACGGAAAAATTAATGTTATTATAGAGGTTAAAAGACCGTCTATTTAGAGAGGAATGTGAATATATTCAGAGAAGGGGAGGGACATAGAGGAGATGTGAAAAACTTTAAGGATGGGAAAGGGAGAAGAAAAGATCAGAAGTTCAGTAGAGCTAGACAAAAAACAAAAAGATAATTAAGAAAGAAAGAAAAAGAGAAAGAAGACAAGAAAAGAAAGGAAAACGCTCATTCACATATTCCTAAAATAAAAATTATGAGATGAGAAAAAAAAAAGTTACTGGAAAACAATTATTTTTTCAGAAGAGGCAAAAATTAAAGATTAATAAAAGTTTTACAAGGGAAAAAAAATATATATATGGTAACAAAAAACAAAAACAAGCAAAAAAAAGAAAAGAAGAAGAAGAAAAAAAAAAGAAAAAAGTCTTTTGATTTTTTTTTGGGGGGGGAGGATTGGGAAGAATCCTGTATCTCCCTTTTGTCTGTAACCAATCTCTTGTTGGAGTCTCTGGTCAGCTTGAGGTCCTGTGGCTTGATTGGTTTCTTAAGTCGGTTGGTTGGAAGAGGCAGAAAAATGCTCTGCTTTACCCAAGATTTTGAGATCCCCCTCCCAGGTTAGTTTTCTGGGAGGGTGATCTGCTTTGAGAATCACAAAAGAGGGGGATGCGGTGATGAGGCTAGGTTCTGGGTAGAGTTGAGGCCTTTCAACAAACAGTAGCTTTTCCCTGGGGCTATTTTGTGATAAAGCTCACAGCGCCCAGCCTGGAGCCATTCTCAGGGTTTCTGTTTCTCAATTGATTGTGGTGGCTGCTAGAGGGACGGGCAGCCTCTGGCTCTGGTTACCCAGTGAGGCAAGGCGCTCCAATGGCTGGTGCCTGAGCTGGGTGACTTTTCTCTGGATGGAGCTGAGTCTGGCAGGTAACTTCGCCGTTAAGTTCTTGTGACCTGCTAAATGACTCGTTTTATTCCAAGGCCTGAGTGGAGCTAGCAGCTCCTCCGAGCTTTGTCGGTATCCAAGATGGAGATCACTGGTGCTGGGGGGGGAGGGGTGGCCTTCCCTCCTCTGCTCCCTGAGAAGGAGTGAGGATGTCGGGCTTGTACTCACACTGAGTCTTGGATCCTGGGTCGTCTCTGGTCTGCAAACAGCAGGATGAAGATGTCTGCTCCTTGTCGGTTCTTGTTGGTGTTGAGTAGAATCCGCTCGTCCCCTGCGTCTGGCTCCTTCGTCCCGGACTCTCTGTGTCTCAGGTATGACCTCGCGGCGGTCGTCACCGCCGTGACCCTGCCGCCGCAGCGGCAGCTGATGTGTTTCCTTGGCTTCCCCTCTCTTGTCTAACTCTCTGTCCTGTGATGGCACACTTGGTGTGATTCTCTGGCTTAGGACTGTTCACTGGAACTCTAAAACTGCTTTCTATGCGAGAGCTTGTTCAGATTCCAGCTTCTCCTCCGCCATCTTCTCCTAGTCATCTTTTCTACCGCCATAGACTCCTATCAGTTTCGCAGGCTCCTGAACCTCATAATTAATTTTTTGAATATTTTTATTTTCTTTAGTTGTACAAAGCTGTTGCTATTCACTGAAACAGTATATGGATACAGTGCATCTTGATCAATGTCACCCCTTTCAACACTCTCATCCAATCCTTATGTATCTCAATATTATATTATGGAATTTCTTGCCATTTAACAAAGCAGTTTAGGTATACAATGCACCTGGAATTGTGTCACCAATTCAACGTCTTCAACCTCATTTCAAACTACCCCTTGCTTTGTACATTTCAATTCTGGGAAGCATACAATGGATTCTTGCCTGTATTCTATCCATTTCCCCTTCAATTTCCTACCCCTCTCACATTGCCCACCACTATCCTCTCTTTCACTACACATTTACTGGTATTCATTTTGTTGGTTTTCACTTAGCCTTTTAAGAGAATTATAGTATTTTCACTCTCCATGGACTCTGACACTTCAGCTAATTCATTTGTACCTCCTTGCATACCATCCAATGTGTTTACTTTTACATTTATAGACACTCCTATCTACCACAAGTGAGGAAAGTCATGCAAAGTAAGTTTCTCTGGGTCTGCTTTATACACTTAATATTATTTCTAAGTGTTTCATTTTTCCTTTAGAATGGTGCAATGTAATTCTTTCTGATGAATGAACAGAATTCCATTATGTATGTATTTATATGTTTGTACATATATATATGCATATATGTTTGTATACATACATTTATATACGTACATATATACTTGTAAATTGGGACCAATAAAATTATATATATATGTATATATATATATATCAAGAAATATATATGTATATATATATATACATATATATATACATATATATTTCTTGATCTCTTTTTACAATGAGAGGCATCTGGGCTGATTCCATATGTTGGCTACAGAAAATAATGCGATAATAAACATGATTATGCTGGTAACTTCAGAGTGGCCTTGTTTCTGCTCTATTGGAAAAATGACCACAAGTGGAATTGCTGGATCATAGGTGGGTAGCTCTCTATTGAGTTCTGTGAGCAATTTCCATACTGTTTTCCAAAGTGATTGAGCAAGATTACATTCCCACCAACAGTGTAATAGAGTTTCCTTTGGGCCACATCCCTATCAGTATCTGTGATTTTTCCTTTTTTCATAATGGCATCGTAAGAAGGGTGAGATGAATCTCAGTGTTGTTTGGATTTGCATTTCTTTTATGCAGAGAGATGCAGCTATTGGTCATTCTTACTTCTTCTAAGAAGTTATCTTTAAGTCTTTATCCCATATATTAATTGAGTTCTTGTTTATTTGAGGGTTGATTTTTGTTGGGTTCAACTTTTTGATCTCTAAATATGGGTTAGTTATGAAAACATTTGTCTAAAGCTTAGCTAATAAAAATCTTCTTCTATTCTGTTCTCTTTCTATATATCATGCTTACTTTTTCCGTTGCCATGTAGAAACTCTTCAGTATGATGCGATTCTATTGATCCAGAAAGAATGATATTACACCATTCATAAGGAAATGGAAAGACGTGGAACAAACTTATAGTAAGTGAAGAAAGACAGATTCAAAGAAAAATAGGTTGGAGTTCCGGGAAGATGGCGGAGGACAAGCTGGAATCTGAACAAGCTCTTGCATAGAAAGCAGTTTTAGAGTTCCATTAAACAGTCCTAAGCCAGAGAATCACACCAAGTGTGCCATCACAGGAGAGAGACTTAGAGAAGAGAGGGGAAGCGAAGGCAAAAAGACACATCTGAGCTCTCACCAGCAGCCGCCGCGGCAGGGGCGGCAGGGTCAAGGCACAGAATGCAGGGGGCCATAATTGAGTGCTCACATGGAGAGTCCCGGATGAAGGAGCCAGACGCAGTGGACGAGCGGATTCTACTCAACAACAACAAGAACCGACAAGGAGCAGACATCTTCATCCTGCTGTTTGCAGACCAGAGACGACCCAGGATCCAAGACTCGGCGTGAGTACAAGCCCGACGTCCTCACTCCTGCTCAGGGAGCAGAGGAGGGAAGGCCACCCCCCCCCCCGGCACCGGTGATCTCCATCTTGGATACCGACAAAGCTCGGAGGAGCTGCTAGCTCCAGCTCAGGCCTTGGAATAAAACGAGTCATTTAGCAGGTCACAAGAACTTAATGGCGAAGTTACCTGCCAGACTCAGCACCAACCAGGGAAAAGTCACCCAGCTCAGGCGCCAGCCATTGGAGTGCCTTGCCTCACTGGGTAACTAGAGCCAGAGGCTGCCCCTCCCTCTAGCAGCCACCACAATCAATTGAAAAACAGAAACCCTGAGAATGGCTCAGGCTGGGCGCTGTGAGCTTTTTCACAAAATAGCCCCAGGTAAAAGCTACTGTTTGTTGAAAGGCCTCAACTCTACCCAGAACCTAGCCTCATCACCACATCCCCCTCTTTTGTGATTCTCAAAGCAGATTACCCTCCCAGCAAACTAACAGGAGAGGGGGATCTCAAAATCTTGGGTAAAGCAGAGCATTTTTCTGCCTCTTCCAACCAACCGACTTAAGAAACCAATCAAGCCACAGGACCTCAAGCTGACCAGAGACTCCAACAAGAGACTGGTTAGAGACAAAAGGGAGATACAGGATTCTTCCCACTCCTCCCCCCCCCAAAAAAAAATCAAAAGACTTTTTTTTCTTTTTTTTTCTTCTTCTTCTTTTCTTTTTTTTTGCTTGTTTTTTGTTTTTTTGTTACCATATATATATATATATATATGTATATAAATATAAATTTTTTCCCTTCTAAAACTTTTATTAATCTTTAATTTTTGCCTCTTCTGAAAAAATAATTGTTTTCCAGTAACTTTTTTTTTTCTCATCTTTTAATTTTTATTGTAGGAATATGTGAATGAGCGTTTTCCTTTCTTTTCTTGTCTTCTTTTTCTTTTTCTTTCTTTCTTAATTATCTTTTTGTTTTTTGTCTAGCTCTACTGAACTTCTGATCTTTTTTTCTCCCTTTCCCATCCTTAATGTTTTTCACATCTGCTCTATGTCCCTCCCCTTCTCTGAACATATTCACATTCCTCTCTAAATAGACGGTCTTTTAACATCTATAATAACATTAATTTTTCCGTTTCTATTTTTTTTCTGGTCTCTCTTCATTCCCCTTTCCGTCTCTTCTTTTTCTCTCTCTCTGTATTTGCATCCTACCCAACCCATTTCCTGCATTTTGATTAGGACATAGTTAACTCTCCCTGTGCCTCCCCACACCAATCAATTCCTATTTTTTACCCACATTTCTCCCTAATCCTAATAATTTCTGGTTTTCCAAATTCTTTTCTGCGGTTCAAAGTCCTTTAACATATAGTTGTTTGATGTTGAATAGATGTATCTGTTGAACTAGATTGTATCTGTAGACTGTTGACTATACAAGGCAAACTTTGGTTGAGGGTTGCCTTAAGATAGAGTTCTAGCACAAAACTGGTGCAATCTTCATCTCAAATGGGCCGAGTAAGCCGGAAAAACACAAGAAAAATGGCAAATTCGGGTATCTCAATTCCCAATCTTGATAATCAGGGATTAGAACAGATAAAGAATTATCCAGAGGAGAGTTCCCAAATAGCTCTACAAACACTAATAGCAAACATGATAAATGAGAAGTTTGACAATGTACAAAGGACTCTGTATGAGCGTGATAGGGAGAGAGAGGAGGCATCCCAGAAGTTTATACAGAAATATCAGAAGCGTATAAGTTTATACAGAAATATCATAATCCTGTATCAAAAACTGATACAGGATTTGCGTGAACAACTTGAGAATACTCAAAGAGAAAGGGAGGAATGGCGTGAGCAGGCAGAGAACACTCAAAGAGAACTGCAGGAATCCCACGAAAGGGAAGAAAGAGAACTGCAGGAATCCCACAGACGGGAGGAAGCTAATCAAAGAGTAATTCAGGAATTGAGAGACCAGGTAGAGAATACACAAAGATCACTAAAGGCATTCATGGAATCCATTAACAAAGAGCTGAAGGAAGTCAGGGAGACCACAAAGGGAATGCTGAATGGAACCCAACCGAAGGAATGGGAGTCCAAAGAAACCATAACCAATCAACTAAGTGATTTGAGAACAAACACTGAACACCAAATTAAGGAAGTAAAGAAATTCATACAAGACCTAAAACAGAGCTTCAACAAAGAACTTGAAGCCATCAAAGCTGATCAATTAGAAGGAAAAGAGATAAAAAACAAAGTAGAGAGTCTTGACTGCAGGTTAGACCATGCAGAAGATCGAATCTCAGGGATTGAAGACAGCCTAGATATTATAGAGAAAGAACATACAACCATCCAAGACAAGTCCAAGAAATATGATAGGTCTATCCAACACCTGGAAGACACCATCAGAAGGCCCAATCTAAGGATAATGGGTGTAGAGGAGCACCTAGAAACAGAAGTTAATGGTCTAGGAAATTTGTTTAACAGGATCCTAGCAGAGAACTTCCCAAACATACAAAAAGATAGGCCTATTCAGATACAAGAAGCTTTTAGAACCCCAAATAGACCAGACCAGAATAGGACATCCCACCATCACATTATAATCCACACAGGATCAACCCAGACCAAGGAAAAGATCCTTAAAGCTGTCAAGGAGAAAAGGGTAATCAACTATAAAGGGAAACCAATTAGAATTACCTCAGATTTCTCAGCAGAGGCAATCAAAGCAAGAAGAGCCTGGAATGACGTATGCCATGCCTTAAAAACAAACATCAACCAAGAATACTTTACCCAGCTAAACTCTCCTTCATAATTGAAGGCCAAATAAAAACCTTCCATAGCAAAGAAAAATTGAAACAATACATCTCCACCAAACCAGCCCTACAAAAGATTCTTAAAGATGTCCTACACATAGAAAACCAAAAAGACTGCAACAAAGTCCAAGAAACTGCACCCAAACTGAGAATCCAAGAACCATAGGAAGAACCCAGTTTTCGCAGCCCCCAAGAAGGTGGATAACATGGCAGGAACTCCCAAATACCTCTCAGTCCTATCTCTTAACGTTAACGGACTGAACTCTCCAATTAAGCGACATAGATTGTCTAGTTGGATTAAAAAACAAGACCCTTCTATCTGCTGCCTGCAGGAGTCATATCTTGCCCGTAAAAACAAACAGATTTTCAATGTTAAAGGCTGGAACAAAATCTACCAAGCAAATGGCCCTCATAAACAGGCGGGAGTTGAAATCCTAATATCAGATAAAATAGACTTCAAATTAAAATTCGTGAGAAGAGATAAAGAAGGTCGCTACATACTAATTAAAGGATCTCTCCTTCAGGAGGATATTACAATTCTAAATATCTATTCGCCAAACAATGGAGCACCCAAATTTATCAAAGAAACACTACTTTCCCTCAAATCCCATATAGATCCAAAGACATTAATTGTTGGGGATTTTAACAGACCACTCTCCCCACTAGATAGATCAACTCGGCAAAAACTCAACAGAGAAACCGCAGATCTAAACAGCTGCATAGATCAACTAGACTTAACAGACATTTACCGAACATTTCTCCCAGCAGAATCAGAATACACGTTCTTCTCAGCAGCACATGGAAAGTTTTCTAAAATAGACCACATTTTAGGCCACAAAGCAAACTTGTCTAAATTCAGAAACATTGAAGTTATACCTTGCATTCTCTCTGACCACAAGGGAATAAAATTAGAACTCAACACCAAAAGCCACCAAAGAAAGTCCGGTATCACATGGAGGCTGAACAACACACTGCTGAATCATGAGTTGGTCATGGAAGAGATTAGAAAGGAAATTCAAATGTTCATGCTATTCAACAAAAATGAACACACAAATTACCAGCTCCTCTGGGACACAGCAAAGGCAGTACTCAGAGGCAAGTTTAGAGCTCTGAGCTCCTACATCAACAAATTGGAGAGATCTGAAACTAACAATTTAATGACACATCTAAACCTCCTTGAAAAAGAGCAGCAAGATAAACCCCAATCCAGTAGACGGAAAGAAATAATCAAAATTAAATCAGAATTAAATGAATTAGAATCCAAAAAACTATACAAAGAATCAACAAAACAAAGAGTTGGTTCTTCGGAAAACTTAACAAAATTGACAGACCCTTAGCAAACCTTATCAGAAAAAGGAGAGAACACACCCAAATTAATAAACTTAGAGATGAGAATGGAAACATCACCACGGAAACAACCAAGATTCAGAACATTATAAGGGAATACTTCTCAAAACTTTATGCTAATAAGTTTGAGAACTTGACAGAAATGGACCTTTTCCTAGCAAATATTGACATGCCAAAACTACACCAAGATGAGTAAAACAAGCTTAACAGGCCCATATCAAACATTGAAATAGAAACAGCAATAAGAGACATCCCAGCTAAGAAAAGTCCAGGACCAGATGGTTTTACAGCGGAATTTTACAAGGCCTTCAAAGCAGAGCTGACACCAATACTCCACCAACTCTTCAATGAAATTGAAAGAGAAAGCTCACAAACCAACACATTCTATGAAGCCATCATAACCCTCATCCCAAAACCAGGCAGGGACTCATCAAAGAAAGAGAAGTATAGACCCATTTCTTTGATGAACATTGATGCAAAACATCTCAACAAAATTTTGGCCATTCGACTTCAACAATTCATCCAAAAAATCATACACCATGATCAAACAGGATTCATTTCAGGGATTCAAAGCTGGTTCAATATACGCAAATCAATTAATATTATTCATCACATCAACAGGAGCAAGAATAAGAACCACATGGTTATCACAATAGATGCAGAAAAAGCATTTGAAAATATCCAACACCCCTTTATGATGAAGGTTCTGGAAAAATTAGGAATCCATGGATCATTCATCAATAAAATAAAGGCTGTATATGACAAACCTACAGGCCAGCATTATACTCAATGGTAAAAAACTAAAGCCATTTCCTCTTAACTCAGGAACAAGACAAGGATGCCCACTCTCTCCACTTCTCTTCAATCTAGTATTAGAATGCCTAGCTACAGCAATAAGACAAGATGCAGACATAAAGGGGATCCAAATAGGGAAAGAAGAAATAAAACTCTCCCTCTTTGCAGATGACATGATCTTGTATTTGAAGAATCCCATAGACTCCACTCCCAAATTACTCAAGCTGATTCAAAACTTTGGCAAAGTAGCAGGTTATAAAATTAACCCCCAAAATCAATGGCTTTTCTATATGCCAACAATGAGAAAAGTGTGGCTGAAATTAGGAAAGCAACTCCATTTGTACTAGCCCCACAAAAAATAAAATACCTAGGAATTAACTTAACCAAAGAAGTGAAGGACCTCTATGATGAAAACTTTAAAATCTTGAAAAAGGAAATCAACACAGAACTTAAAAAATGGCAAAACCTCCCATGCTCCTGGATTGGCAAGATTAACATCGTGAAAATGGCAATACTTCCCAAGGCTATCTACAAATTCAACGCGATACCTATCAAAATTCCACCCTCATTCTTCAAGGAAATAGAAGAGGCAATCCAAAAATTCATATGGAACAATAAAAGACCCCGAATAGCAAAAACGCGCCTCAACGGAAAGAACACTGCTGGAGGAATATCAATACCAAATTTCAAACTCTACTATCAAGCCATAGTAATCAAAAGAGCTTGGTATTGGCATAAGAACAGACCTCAGGACCAATGGAATAGAATTGAAAACCCAGAAATGAACCTACAGACCTATAGCCATCTAATCTTCGATAAGGAAGCTAAAACAATAGAATGGAAGAAAGACAGCCTCTTCAGTAAATGGTGCTGGCAAAATTGGTTAACTACATGTAGAAAACTAAAGCTAGATCCTTATATATCACCCTGCACCAGAATCAACTCCAAATGGATCAAGGACCTTGAACTCAAAGCAGACATTCTGAAAACATTACAGGATGGAATAGGAGAAACCCTAGGTCTCCTTGGCTCAGGCCGAAATTTTCTGAATAGAGACCCGGAAGCACAACAAATCAAAGAAAGGTTGGACAAATGGGATTGCATACGGTTGCAGAGTTTCTGCAGGGCAAATGACATAGCTAGCAAGATCAATAGAAAGCCCACCGATTGGGAGAAGATCTTTACTAGCCATACAACGGACAAGGGTCTCATATCTAAAATATACTTGGAACTCAAAAAATTAAACCACCCAACAACAAATCCTCAAAGAAACAACTGCCCAATAAATAAGTGGGCAAAAGACTTAAAGAGAAGCTTCTCTGAAGAAGAAAGATGGATGGCCAATAGACACATGAAGAAATGTTCAACATCCCTAGCCATAAAAGAAATGCAAATCAAAACAACATTGAGATATCACTTCACTCCAGTTAGAATGGCAAAAATCAAGAACTCTAACAACAACAGATGCTGGAGGGGATGTGGACAGAAAGGAACCTTACTTCATTGTTGGTGGGAATGTAAACTTGTTCAACCACTTTGGAAAGCAATATGGAGGTTCCTCAAAAGACTTCACATAGATCTCCCCTATGATCCAGCAATCCCACTTTTGGGCATTTACCCAAATGTTTACAAACAAGACCACACTAAAGCTACCAGCACAACTATGTTTATTGCAGCATTATTTACCATAGCTAAGATGCCCCAGATGCCCCTCAGTAGATGAATGGATCAAGAAAATATGGTATATATACACAATGGAATTCTATGCCGCCATCAGAAAGAATGACATTGCACCATTTGTTAGGAAATGGAAAAACTTGGAAAAAATTATATTAAGTGAAGTAAGCCAGGCCCAAAGAAGCATAGGTCCCATTGTTTCCCTTATTTGCAATATCTAGTATGGGTATGAGTCAATCGGAAAAGGTCAGATAATGTGATGTTAGGAAAATTAACCCCTAAATATGTATTTTAATGTTTTCGTTTGTTTCATGCATGTGTTTCTAACGCATTTATAAGATTATCTCTTTGTTTCTTTGTATGTCCCTCCCCCACAGTGTAACCCCTGCTTTCACTATATTTGATGTCAGTATAACATGTGGAGGAGATGGGGACAAACAAGTCGTTTAAGGATTCAGGTGGACCTGTTGCAACAATGAGAAGTACAAAATGTCATGTCAAAACCAACTTTACAATGTCGGTGTGGGGGGGGAGGGGGGTATAATTGGGTGGGGGGAGGGGGGAGGCTGGGAAGGGTGGTGAAGGGTAAACAAAGGAGGAGGCTGCAATGCTTGGTAAGAAATGTATGCATTATCCTGCCCATGTAATTGTAGCCCCTCTGTACAGTATGTTCTCAAATAAAATAAAATTAAATTAAAAATAAAATAAAAAAAAATTAATTATGATAGTTCAATAGAGAGTTGAACCTCAATTCAATTCCCATTTAAAACCCGAAGACTTGGAGAATAAAATTCAAATAATAAAACCTTATGAATCTTTTCTATCAGAATTTGTGATATTTAAATCAAAACTTTGCATTTTGTCAGCCATTGGGCTGTTAAAATATTTTAAAGAAAGTGGCTTAAAAATATCAGGAGTATATTATCCATACTCCAGAAGGAGGAGCTGCCAAACTGTAATATTTAGGGTTTACCTTCCTATACAGTAGAAATAAATGGCATTTTTACTTGACGAAACTAAAATATGAAGCTGTATGCAATAAATAATCACATTACTTTTATCTTTCCATAATTTAACTTGTTTTACTAAATATTTCTCGAATAGTGTAGCTTTTGAAAATCAATAAATGTTGCATTTTCACATATGATTACATATCCTTCCAAGTGTTGTTTAAAATTGATCTACACTGAAATGATTGCTATTGACATCTTTCTGAAGATATTTATACTTTCAGCTGACCTTCCACAAAACTCATACCCAAAATATAACTTTTTAGTTTGTTCATGCAAACATAGGAACATAAACTTATGTCTCACAATGTTAATTACCTTTATCTGCTGTCATTAATGAAGTATAACTAATAGAATTAAGTATATACCCTGAGGGAAATAAGATACTTCCTTCTAAATACAAACTTGGAGGCACTCACACAATCACACACGCACACATATATATTTACCACTCTGACTCAGGTTAGATTCCTGACATTGGGTGTCAGCAGTGATCTAATAATCAAATTTTCCAGCCCAGACATTAAATACATTCAAAATTCCACACAGACAAAAACACCAGATCATTCAAAATAATGAGAATATTTAACAGAACCAACCAGCACTGAGCCATCTACTCCCTGATTTCATTCATTCATGATGATGCATTTTTCATATCATAATTAAAAATATTTTTGTCTCTGATTAGCAGAAAAAATTTGCTATCATATAATAGAAATTGTAGGTAAAATTACTTGTAATCTGTAATAGATCTTATCAAAGACTTCTCTTTCCTACTTGCAGAGTGTTTCGGGCATTTTGCCCTAATGTCTATAATTAAATTACAAAGGACATGCCATATACCTTAATTCACTTTTCCTAAAGGTTATGCTATGGGGTTGAATCTGATTTGTTTGCTTATTCTAAATTAAATATTCTCAACAACTTGAAATTATTGTTTATGTTGCTCCTAATCCATTTGAAATATCAAATAGAACTGGAAATTCCCCTCGGCAATGATTTGTGAATGTCATTAGTGGTTGTGGAGGGATGAAGGATTTGAATTATCTAGATTGCATTAAAAATGGCACTGTTATTCTAAGGGCTGATCATTTAGTCAGCTTTTAAAGTGTGGTGTTCTTATTTCATCTAAGAAGATAACACTATGATTTCCATCACATTCTTGCCTGCAGAGAAGTAGAATTATTTCCTTTGTACAGTTGATGTCCAGCTGCGACTTTAGTGAAACCTACAAACAACTGCACCGGTTTATTAGCTGCTCTAGATTTTGAAATTTTCTTCCTGTAGCCCTTGTGATTTGAGCCCAGATTCATGGGAGAGTCACATAATCCACAGTAACAAAGCACCACAATATACAAAGACCACGTGCAAAATGAGGTTCAATTTTTTCTTTGTTGTTTCCTTTTTTTATTGATTGTCTTTTAAGGAGCTAAGGGTGTTTATTTCTCATTATTTTTGATGTGACTTAAAAAAATTTTCCAGATTTTTCAAATAAAATAAAGAGATATAAAAGAGACCTATTTAGTCACAAAATACAGCTAACCATTTACGTGATTTTTTTATTCTAATCCTGTTCTCAGTTATCTTCAAATAACTTTGAGATGAGCCTAGCATATGTGTAAATTGACATGTATAAAGCACACAGAATTCTGGAATCTTTGGACTGTGATTTCTATATAACTTCACTTAGAAAAGAAAATTATCACTTGGTTCATGTCTGAAGTAATCTACTTAAAACAAGTTTTATTAATTTTATTAATAGATGTCATAATCTATGGTACTGATGTATTGCATAAGTATTTGATTCCTTATGTCCCCTGAATTAACATTACATTTATTTTACTTTTTACACATGAAATAATGACATTCGTGAGTATAAAACATGCCTGTTTTTAATTTTGGTTGCCAAAAGGGAATTATTAGACATTTGGAACATCTAAATATGAACTTTCAAATTTCACTAGGACTTGAATTGTGTTACAAATTTAATATTAAAATAAAAAGCATTACTAAATAGAAAGCAATATTATTTTATTACACCTTAATCCCTGAATTGACTTCATGATAAAAAACAATTAGATTTATATAACAACATATACATACTCAAATGAACTATGAGATACAGAAACAGAAAACTTCTTTTTTGTTTTGTGTTTGTAGTTGTTTATAGTTTGTGATAATTCTGTCTTTTTTACCTTATGCCTGGAATATTCATTGTGTGTCTTCAGGAAAGTGAGGCGTGGGCACAGAGCTTTAGGGAAAAGAGTGAAAAATTGCAGCAGTGGAGTTCATTGAACATTGCTGAAAGTGAACTATTTAACACATGGGTGGGGACAGAAGGGTGGGACTGGGAACAAGTGAGGGAACTGAAGACATTTCACAAAAGGAAGTGTACTCATTACCTGACCCTTGTAATTAGAATCCATCTATAAATCACCTTATAATAACAACAGAGAATTTTTAAAGTCAAACAGAATGTTGCTTGTCAGAATTCTAGATTTTTTTGTTCACTGATTTGAGATTGTTGAGTCTATCTCTGAAAATAGCTAAATTGACATTCATTGGGTGAATTTTTGAGCTACTAGTAGATAAAAGTCAATTATGATTGTATGTTTTTTGAGACTGATTCATTTATTTTTTAATCTAATTTGTATTATTTCTGTCTAGTGGTTTTTGGTTTTGTTTTTCCTGTTCTGTCAAAGACTTAGTGGTGCATCATTAGTGCTGATTTAAGATTGTTCTAATTTGTTGATGTACATACTCAAAGCTATAAATATTCCTCTGAGTATTGTCTGTGCTGCTGCTGTGTCCCAGAGGAGGTAGTATTTTGTGTGTTCACTTCCACTGAATTCCATAAACGTTGCAACTTTCCTGTATATCTCTTCAGTGACTCACTGATGATTTATCAATGTGTTATTCAATCTCTGTGGGTTTCAGAATGTTATGTGATGCCTTTTGATGTCGAGATCTAATTTGGTACCATCATGGTCTGACAGGATACAAAGAGTAGTTTTGTTTTTTTTTTTTGAATTATGAAAGATATTCCTTGTGATATAAGATATGATCTAATTTGGAGAACATTCCTTGGGTGCTGAGTGGAATATATATTGTGACATTGGTAGGTGAAATACTCTGTAGATATCTGTTAGGTATAACTTGTCAATACAATTATTTAGCTGTAAAAAATTTTGCTAAGTTTTCACCTGGATGGCCTGTCAGGATTTGTTGAAGCAACCAACAATTTATTTGGATATATGCATGTTTTTAGGGTAAGTAGTATTTCTCTGATGAATTTCTCTAGGATTCATGACATTGATATTTAGAATATTTATATCCTTCTGATGGAGAGATTTCTTTGTCAATATTTAATGTCCTTCTTTGTCTCTTTTTACTTTCATACCACTTTTATTTTCAAGCCATTTTAATCTAATATTTGTATAGCTACTCTCCTGTTTATGAGGTCCATTTTTAATTTGTAAAGATGATTTACAGATGGGTTACAATTACATGTTAGGTGATGAGCACATTTCTTTTTGAACAGTGTCACCTCTTCACACATATTCCCCCAGTTTTCCCTTTCAAACTCCCTCTCGCATAAATTGTATAGTTCATTTACAATGTAAGGTCTATTGAGTAGTACTGCTGCATTTAAGCCTTTGTCCAACCATTTCTGTATTCCCCCTTGCCCTATCCAAACGTACATTTAAGACCAAAGGTGCAGAAATTTAAAAAAATGGCATCAGAACACTGAAGGAAAAAGCAAAATAATAAAGAAACTCTCATAATCATTTTTTGGAGATCATTTTAATGAACATTATTTTATATGATAATATTCGTACAGCTATTGATCCTTTGTGATCCTCTCCAAAGGGTATCCTCATTTGATCTCACTGTATAAATGTTTAGAATCCCATAAAATTTATCATGTCCAAGTGTAATGTTTTCTCTTTTACCATCCAGTTGCGTTTACTTGTAGAATTAGAGGCAAATTCTACTACAACAAATGAGGGAAATTAGGCAACCTATGTTTCTTTTTTTTATTATTTTATTTTATTTTATTTTATTTGTGAAGATACTGTACAGAGGGGTTACAATTACATGGGCAGGATAATGCGTACATTTCTTACCAAGCATTGCAGCCTCCTCCTTTGGTTTACCCTTCACATCATTTCCCAGCCTCCCCCCTCCCCACCAATCCCAATCATTCTCCTTCCCACCTTCCCCCCCCCCCCCGCACGGATGTTGTAAAGCTCATTGTGGACATGACAACTTGTACTTCTCATTGTTGCAACAGGACCACCTGTATCTTTAAACAACTGGTTTTTACCCATCTCCTCCACAAGTTATACCGACATCAAATATAGTGAAAGCAGGGGTTACACTGTGGGGGAGGGACATACAAAGCAACAAAGAGATAATCTTATAAATGCATTAGAAACACATGCATGAAATAATAAAGCATTAAAATACATATCTAAGGGTTCATTTTCCTGATATCACATTATCTGACCTTTTCCGCTGGACTCATAGATATACTAGATAATGCAAATAAGGGAAACCATGGGACCTATGTTTCTTTGGGCCTGGTTTACTTCACTTAATATAATTTTTTCCAAGTTTTTCCATCTCCTAACAAATGGGGCAATGTCATTCTTTCTGATGGCGGCATAGAATTCCATTGTGTATATATACCACATTTTCTTGATCCATTCATCTACTGAGGGGCATCTGGATTGGTTCCATATCTTAGTTATGGTAAATAATGCTGCAATAAACATTGATGTGCTGGTAGCTTTAGTGTGGTCTTGGTTGTAAACATTTGGGTAAATGCCCAAAAGTGGGATTGCTGGGTCATAGGGGAGTTCTATGTGAAGTCTTTTGAGGAACCTCCATACTGCTTTCCAAAGTGGTTGAACAAGTTTACATTCCCACCAACAATGAAGTAAGGTTCCTTTCTGTCCACATCGCCTCCAGCATCTGTTGTTGTTAGAGTTCTTGATTTTTGCCATTCTAACTGGGGTGAGGTTATATATTAATGTTTGATTTGCATTACTTTTATGGCTAGGGATGTTGAACATTTCTTCATGTGTTTATTGGCCATCCTTCTTTCTTCTTCAGAGAACATTCTCTTTAAGTTTTTCGCCCACTTATTTATTGGTCAGTTCTTTCTTTGAGGATTTGTTGTTGGGGGATTTAATTTTTTGAGTTCCAAGTATATTTTAGATATGAGACCCTTGTCCGTTGTATGGCTAGTAAAGATTCTCTCCCAATCAGTGGGCTTTCTATTGTTCTTGCTAGCTATGTCATTTGCCATGCAGAAGCTCTGCAACTTATGCAATCCCATTTGTCCAACCGATCTTTGATTTGTTGTGTTCCGCGTCTCTATTCAGAAAATTTCAGCCTGAACCAAGGAGACCTAGGGTTTCTCCTATTCCATCCTGTAATATTTTCAGAGTGTCTGCTTTGACTTCGAGGTCTTTGATCCATTTGGAGTTGATTCTGGTGCAGGGTGATATATAAGGATCTAGCTTTAGTTTTCTACATGTAGTTAACCAATTTTGCCAGCACCATTTACTGAAGAGGCTGTCTTTCTTCCATTCTATTGTTTTAGCTCCCTTTTCGAAGATTAGATGGTTATAGGTCTCTAGGTTCATTTCTGGGTTTTCAATTATATTCCATTGGTCCAGAGGTCTGTTCTTATGCCAATACCAAGCTGTTTTGATTACTATGGCTTTATATTAGAGTTTGAAATTTGGTATTGATATTCCTCCAGCAGTGTTCTTTCCGTTGAGGTGCATTTTTGCTATTCGGGGTCTTTTATTGTTCCATATGAATTTTTGGATTGCCTCTTCTATTTCCTTGAAGAATGAGGTTGGAATTTTGATAGGTATTGCGTTCAATTTGTAGATAGCCTTGGGAAGTATTGCCATTTTCACGATGTTAATCTTGCCAATCCAGGAGCATAGGAGGATTTGCCATTTTTTAGTTCTGTGTTGATTTCCTTCATCAACATTTTGAAGTTTTCATCATAGAGGTCCTTCACTTGTTTAGTTAAGTTAATTCCTAGGTATTTTATTTTTTGTGGGGCTATTACATATGGAGTTGCTTTCCTAATTTCAGCCACACTTTTCTCATTGTTGGCATACAGAAAAGCAATTGACTTTGCGGGGTAAATTTTATAACCTGCTGCTTTGCCAAAGTTTTGAATCAGCTTGAGTAATTTGGGAGTGGAGTCTATGGGATTCTTCAAATACAAGATCATGTCATCTGCAAAGAGGGAGAGTTTCATTTCTTCTTTCCCTATTTGGATCCCTTTATGTCTACATCTTGTCTTATTGCTGTAGCTAGGCATTCTAATACTAGATTGAAGAGAAGTGGAGAGAGTGGGCATCCTTGTCTTGTTCCTGAGTTAAGAGGAAATGGCTTTAGTTTTTTACCATTGAGTATAATGCTGGCCTGTAGGTTTGTCATATACAGCCTTTATTGTATTGAGGAATATTCCATGGATTCCTAATTTTTCCAAAACCTTCATCATGAAGGGGTGTTGGATCTTGTCGAATGCTCTTTCTGAATCTATTGAGATAACCATGTGGTCCTTATTCTTGCTCCTGTTGCTGTGATGAATAATATTAATTGATTTGCATATATTGAGCCAGTTTTGCATCCCTGAAATGAATCCTGTTTGATCGTGGTGTATGATTTTTTGGATGAATTGTTGAAGTCGATTGGCCAAAATTTTGTTGAGAAGTTTTGCATCAATATTCATCAAAGAAATGGGTCTATAGTCCTCTTTCTTTGATGAGTTCCTGCCTGGTTTTGGGATGAGGGTTATGATGGCTTCATAGAATGTGTTGGGTTGTGAGCTTTCTCTTTCAATTTCATTGAAGAGTTGGTGGAGTATTGGTGTCAGCTCTGCTTTGAAGGCCTTGTAAAATTCTGCTGTAACGCCATCTGGTCCTGGACTTTTCTTAGCTGGGAGGTCTCTTATTGCTGTTTCTATTTCAGTGCTTGATATGGGCCTGTTAAGATAGTTTAACTCATCTTGGTGTAGTTTTGGCATGTCAATATTTGCTAGGAAAAGTTCCATTTCTGTCAAGTTCTCAAACTTATTAGCATAAAGTTTTGAGAAGTATTCCCTTATAATGTTCTGAATCTTGGTTGTTTCCGTGGTGATGTTTCCATTCTCATCTCTGAGTTTATTCATCTGGGTGTGCTCTCTTCTTTTTCTGGTAAGATTTGCTAAGGGTCTGTCAATTTTGTTTAGTTTTTCAAAGAACCATTTCTTTGTTTTGTTGATTGTTTCTATAGTTTTTTTGGATTCTAATTCATTTAATTCTGATTTAATTTTGATTATTTCTTTCCGTCTACTGGATTGGGGTTTATCTTGCTGCTCTTTTTCAAGGAGGTTTAGATGTGTCATTAAATTGTTAGTTTCAGATCTCTCCAATTTGTTGATGTAGGAGCTCAGAGCTCTAAACTTGCCTCTGAGTACTGCCTTTGCTGTGTCCCAGAGGAGCTGATAATTTGTGTGTTCATTTTTGTTGAATAGCATGAAAATTTGAATTTCCTTTCTAATCTCTTCCATGACCCACTCATGATTCAGCAGTGTGTTGTTCAGCCTCCATGTGATGCTGGGCTTTCTTTGGTGGCTTTTGGTGTTGAGTTTTAATTTTATTCCCTTGTGGTCAGAGAGGATGCAAGGTATAACTTCAATGTTTCTGAATTTAGACAAGTTTGCTTTGTGGCCTAAAATTGGTCTATTGTGGAAAACGTTCCATGTGCTGCTGAGAAAAACGTGTATTCTGATGCTGCTGGGTGAAATGTTCAGTAGATGTCTGTTAAGTCTAGTTGATCTATGCAGCTGTTTAGATCTGCGGTTTCTCTGTTGAGTTTTTGCCGAGTTGATCTATCTATTGGGGAGTGTGGTGTGTTAAAATCCCCAACAATTAATGTCTTTGGATCTATACGGGATTTGAGGGAAAGTAGTGTTTCTTTGATAAATTTGGGTGCTCCATTTTTTGGCGAATAGATATTTAGAATTGTTATATCCTTCTGAAGAGAGATCCTTTCATTAGTATGTAGCGACTTTCTTTATCTCTTCTCACGAATTTTAATTTGAAGTCCATTTTATTTGATACTTGGATTGCAACTCCTGTCTGTTTATGAGAGCCGTTTGCTTGGTAGATTTTGTTCCAGCCTTTAACATTGAAAATGTGTTTGTTTTTACGGGCAAGATGTGACTCCTGCAGGCAGCAGATAGACGAAGGGTCCTGTTTTTTAATCCAAGTAGACAGTCTATGTCGCTTAATTGGAGAGTTCAGTCCGTTATCGTTAAGTGATAGAACTGAGAGGTATTTGGGAGTTCCTGCCATGTTATCCACCTTCTTGGGGGCTGCGAAAACTGGGTTCTTCCTATGGTTCTTGGATTCTCATTTTAGGTGCAGTTTCTTGGCCTTTATTGCGGTCTTGTTGGTTTTCTATGTGTAGGACATCTTTAAGAATCTTTTGTTGGGCTGGTTTGGTGAAGATGTATTGGTTCAATTTTTCTTTGCTATGGAAGGTTTTTATTTGGCCTTCAATTATGAAGGAGAGTTTAGCTGGGTACAGTATTCTTGGTTGATAGTTGTTTGTTTATAGGGCATGGCATACATCATTCCAGGCTTTTCTTGCTTTGATTGCCTCTGCTGAGAAATCTGAGGTAATTCTAATTGGTTTCCCTTTATAGGTGATTACCCTTTTCTCCTTGACAGCTTTAATTATCTTTTCCTTGGTCTGGGTTGATCCTGTGTGGATTATAATGTGACAGTGGGATTTACTATTCTGGTCTGGTGTAATTGGGGTTCTAAAAGCTTCTTGTATATGAATAGGCCTATCTTTTTGTATGTTTGGGAAGTTCTCTGCTAGGATCCTGTTAAACAAATTTCCTAGACCATTAACTTCTGTTTGTAGGTGCTCCTCTACACCCATTATCTTTAGATTAGGCATTCTGATGGTGTTTTCCAGGTGTTGGATAAATCTATCATATTTCTTGGACTTGTCTTGGATGGTTGTATGTTCTTTCTCTATAATATCTAGGCTGTCTTCAATCCCTGAGATTCGATCTTCTACATGGTCTAACCTGCTGTCAAGACTCTCTACTTTGTTTTTTAACTCTTTTCCTTCTAATTGTTCAGCTTTGATGGCTTCAATTTCTTTGTTGAACCTCTGTTTTAAGTCTTGTATGAATTTCTTTACTTCCTTAATTTGGTGTTCAGTGTTTGTTCTCAAATCACTTAGTTGATTGGTTATGGTTTCTTTGGACTCCCATTCCTTCGGTTGGGTTCCATTCAGCATTCCCTTTGTGGTCTCCCTGACTTGCTTCAGCTCTTTCTTAATGGATTCCATGAATGCCTGTAGTGATCTTTGTGTATTCTCTACCTTGTCTCTCAATTCCTGTATTACTCTTTGATTAGCTTCCCCCATTTGTTGGATTCCTGTAGTTCTCTTTCCTCCCGTTCGTGGGATTCCTGCAGTTCTCTTTGAGTGTTCTCAACATGCTCACGCCATTCCTCCCTTTCTCTTTGAGTATTCTCAAGTTGTTCCCGCAAATCCTGTATCAGTTTTTGAGTAGCTTCCTCACGCTTATGATATTCCTGTATAAGCTTTTGGGATGCCTCCTCTTTCTCCCTTTCACACTCATACAGAATCCTTTGTAAGTTGTCAAACTTCTCATTTATCATGATTGCCAGCAGTGTTTGTAGAGCTATTTAGGAACTCTCCTCTGGATTATTCATTATCTGTTCTGACCCCTGATTATCAAGATTGGGAATTGAGATATCCGGATTTGCCATTTTTCTTGTTTTTTTCCGGTTTACTCTGCCCATTTGAGATGAAAATAGCACCAGTTTTGTGCTAGAACACTATCTTAAGGCGACCATCAATCAAAGTTTGCTTTTCTACAGTCAATAGTCTACAGATACAATCTAGTTCAACAGATACATATATTCAACATCAAACAACTATATGTTAATGGGCTTTGAACAGCAGAGAAGAATTTGGAAAACTGGAAATTATTAGGGTTAGGGAGAGAGGTGGGTAAAAAATAGGAATAGATTGGTGTGGGGAGGCACAGGGAGTGTTAACTATGTCCTATTCCCAATGCAGGAAATAGGTTGGGTAGGATTCATGTAGAGAGAGAGAAAAAAAGAAGAAAGGGTAAAGGAAAGGAAAAGAGACCAGAAAAAAATAGAAACGTAAAATTTAATATTATTATGGAGATTAAAAGACCATCTATTTAGAGAGGAATGTGAGTATATTAATAGAATTGTAGGGACATAGAGGAGAAGTGAAAAACTTTAGAAAATGCTTAAAATATTATATAGGTATAAAGAGGTAGTACTGCTATTAAGGAATTTAAGTCTCAGAGGTTTTGAATTGTGTAATAAATTTGTGGATTAAGTGTGTACACAATGGGGGATAGGGTCTACTAATTAACTAAGGGTTTATCTGAGGATGTGCAGGACAAGAGTTAAGTCACATAAAGAAGATCAAAAGAGAGGAAGAGGTGAAAAGGATTAGAAAGGGAGAAAAAGAGATCAGAAGTTCAGTAGAGCTAGACAAAAAAAACAAAAAGATATTTAAAATTGAAAGAAAAAGAGAAAGAAGACAAGAAAAGAAGGGAAAAGGCACATTCATGTATTCCTAAAATAAAAATTATAAGAGGAAACAAAAGTTACTGGAAAACAATTATTTTTTCAAAAAAGTCAAAAATTAGAGATTAATAAAATTTTTAGAAAAAGAAAAAAATTTATATATATATATATATATATATATATATATATATATATATATATATATATATATATATATATATGGTACCAAAAAAAAAGGAAAAAAAAGAAAAGAAAAGTAAGAAAGAAAAAAAAAGTTCTTTGATTTTTTTTGGGGGGAGGGAGGGGTGGGAAGAATCCTGTATCTCCCTTTTGTCTGTAACCAGCCTCTTGTTGGAGTCTCTGGTCAGCTTGAGGTCCTGTGGCTTGATTGGTTTCTTAAGTCAGTTTGTTCGAACAGGCAGAAAAATGCTCTGCTTTACCCAAGATTTTGAGATCCCCCTCCCAGATTAGTTTACTGGGAGGGTGATCTGCATTGAGAATCACAAAAGAGGGGGATGCAGTGGTGAGGCTAGGTTCTGGGTAGGGTTGAGACCTTTCAACAATCAGTAGCTTTTTCCTGGGGCTGTGTTGTGAAAAAAAACTCACAGAGCCCAGCCTGGAGCCGTTCTCAGGGTTTCTGTTTTTCAATTGATTGTTGAGGCTGCTAGAGGGAGGGGCAGCCTCTGGCTCTGGTTACCCAGTGAGGTAAGCCACTCCAATGGCTGGCGCCTGAGCTGGGTGACTTTTCCCTGGATGGAGCTGAGTCTGGCAGGTCACTTCACCGTTAAGTTCTTGTGACCTGCTAAATGACTCGTTTTATTCCAAGGCCTGGTTGGAGCTGGCAGCTCCTCTGAGCTTTGTTGGTATCCTTGATGGAGATCACCGGTGCTGGGGGGGAGGGGTGGCCTTCCCTCCTCTGCTCCCTGAGAAGGAGTGAGGATGTCAGGCTTCTACTCACACCGAGTGTTGGATCCTGGGTCGTCTCTGGTCTGCAAACAGCAGGATGAAGATGTCTGCTCCTTGTTGGTTCTTGCTGGTGTTGAGTAGAATCCGCTCGCCCGCTTCATCTGGCTCCTTCGTCCGGGACTCTCCATGTGAGCGCTCAGTTATGGCCCCGGCTGCATTCTCTGCCGCGACCCTGCCGCCCCCTCCGCGGCGGCTGCTGGTGAGCGCTCAGATGTGTGTTTTTGCCGTGGCTTCCCATCTCTTCTCTAAGTCTCTGTCCTGTGATGGCACACTTGGTGTGATTCTCTGGCTTAGGACTGTTCACTGGAACTCTAAAACTGCTTTCTATGCGAGAGCTTGTTCAGATTCCAGCTTCTGCTCCGCCATCTTCCTGGAACTTTCCTAAATCACTGATTCTTTTTGTATTTTCTGTTATATGAAAGAAAATGTAGGTACAAAACTATTGAAATAAAATGCACACATATTTTGAAGTCATCACAGCTGGAAAAACAACCAACAAATTGGAACTTCCCCAGGAACAAAAACATGTGCCCAGTTTATTTTTTAAACTACAAAACTTTCAAACACATGTTAATTTAAGTAGAGCTATAACTGTCCCTCAGAAATAAGGTTGTGTTAATTTGTAATTCAATTCATCTGGATCAACCTAATATAGAAAATCCCTTGAATGGATCAAATTGTTTAAAACAAATGTAACTGTATATAAAGAAAGATCTGCACATACTTAAAAGAAAAAATGCTACAGTATGAAATCACAAAAATCATACCATTCTTAAAATTTCTGAAATGCAATTAGTAATTCCAAAATATCCATAATGAGAACTAAATTTTACTGAGTTAACAAGAACAAAATGTGCAAATAATAGAATCTGACCAGTGTACATGAGTGTACATAATTTAAAAATACTCTAAATTATACAGTTTTTAGAAGACTGAATGTGGATTATCTAAAGGAAAACATCAGCACAATATATAAATGAAATTAAAAATCTCATGAAAAGAGAGAATAGTAGTAGTTTCTGGAAAATAATACTTTAATAAATGGTGGTCAAAATCCAGTACTGACTAAATTGTATATCTAATTAGTTAGATCCAAAGAAGACCAAAGTTACTCGAGCTGATTTGAAACTGGCAAAGTAGTAGAATATATCAGTAACATTATTATTGATATTGACTCTGGCACGGAATTCATTTCCTCTTTGATCTGACAAATGAGTATACGAAAGAACATAACTTCTCCAACTAAATATCAAGACCTAACTAAACATATAACTAGAAAAGTCATCATGCAATCCGTATTGCAACTGGGATAAAAGGAAAAATCAGTCATACTGATTCTGTATTTATTTTAAACGTTGTCTTTTTTCATAAATTATTTCCTTTGTCTTGCATTTTTAAAACGTTGTGTTAAATGATTTATATCTTGGTAACTGATTTTGGATGCCTCCTTAAATTTTGTTCTGGATATAATATCTCACTTCAGCTCTTAACCGATGAAATGATGTTGTTTACAAAACAAATTCTAATAACCTCTGTTTATAATACACAAAATCTCATAAGCATGATTTCAGGAAGCATAGGTTAACATTTTGATATCGTGGTCTCATGACTGATCAGGCCTATCTGCATGAGTAAAGTTGTACATAGATTCCTCAGCCTAAATTTAGCCACAGTTAAAAAATGTTTATACCTTTATCTGTCACCTATCAGAGGTTAAACCTGAGTATAAAATCTAAGGAAAATCATAAGGTAAGAATTTAGCTCTTCTGGATATAAAGTAAACCAAACTGCAGCATAGAGTAACTCATTTGACTAAAGTCAATCTATTTCTCTGATACATGTTAAGCATTCCCTTACAATGTGTATTATTCTCAAGAAGGGAATGAAGAATACGAGACGAGGACTAAGCAAGTATTGTCTTCAAATATACATAATTTGGATTTATATCTTTATTTTGTTATAGGCATTTTTGATAAAAACTGTTTGAATAATTGATTTCCTGGTCAGGTATAATATATCCTAGTTACATTTACCAAACTTCATTCAGAAAATGTTATATAGTAATTGAGTAGAAAGATATTCAATTAGTAGCAAAAAGTATATACCTATAGGGTAATATTTTGAAGAGCCAATTGGAAATATTCTAATATAATAACTTGAACAATTTCTCTCTCTCTCTCTCTCTCTCTCTCTCTCTCTCTCTCTCTCTCTCTCTCTCTCTCTCTCTCTCTCTCTCTCTCTCTCTGTATATATATATATATATATATATATATATATATATATATATATATATATATATATAACAGTTTCTCTCTTCAAGGAGTGATTAAGGAACATGCAGTTAATTCTGTAGTTATTTATGCTTTTTTATGTGGGAGAAGGAAGGATGGAAATAATGATGTTTGGAATAAGAAACATGCTCTTTAGGCAGGCAATCTACTATTTGAAACATCTCTCCACTGCTCTTTCATCAGTATGTCAATAATGCATTGTGTTTAAAAATAAAATTTAATTACATTTGCAAAGGTGTTCTTTTTCAGTATATATATTATTTTTTTATTACAATGTTACATTTAGTATGTAATGTGAGTATGGGGATGTATGTGAGCATGAAAATCTAGGCATGTTTGTACATGTAGCTGACTCGAAGGAAACTGAATGTATGTGAGATACAGGATTCAAATAAAAGTTTAAGACCTGTAAGTTGCTAAATTGATATATATGTCTGGTTTGTGGAGTGTGATTTCAAGATCTCATTTTGGTAGGTTTTATACCAAGTAAGTAGATGTTTCTAATCCAAAATCGTAAGGATTAAAACAACAACTCTGTTTCATAATCATTCAGTCTTAGTAATCCAGACATTGCAATAAGTGGAAAAAATGATTGAAAGTATGGTGGGTCAGTTGTAAGCCTTTAGACACTCTACATTTTCCCCAAAATCTTCAGATGTACTCTTTGGATATAAATTACAGGTATATTTATAAACGTACAGATATAATATGATGTTATGTATATGTATATATTATAAATACATCATATATTTACTTATATTTTAAATGTGTATCACAAATATTGATTTATATTTAAATGTAATTCATCTCATCATAGATACCTAGACAGGCAGACAGACAGACAGACGGACAGACAGACAGGCAGACAGACAGACAGAAAGACAGATAGACAGATAGACAGATAGATTAGATAGATAGATAGATAGATAGATAGATAGATAGATAGATAGATAGATAGATAGATAGATAGATAGATAGATAGATAGATAGATAGACAGATAGACAGACAGACAGACAGACAGACAGACAGACAGACAGACAGACAGACAGACAGACAGACAGACAGACAGATACATAGATAGATAGATAGATAGATAGATAGATAGATAGATAGATAGATAGATAGATAGATAGATAGACAGATAGATAGATAGATAGATAGATAGATAGATAGATAGATAGATAGATAGATAGATAGATAGATTAGAAAAATAGATAGATAGATAGATAGATAGATAGATAGATAGATAGATAGATAGATAGATAGATAGATAGATAGATAGATAGATAGATAGATAGATAGATAGATAGATAGATAGATAGATTGATTGATTGATTGATTTTTTTTGGTCAGTCGTGGGGCTTGAACTCTGGGCTTAGGTGCTGTCCAAGTGCTCTTCTGCTCAAGGCAAGAGCTCTACCGCTTGAGACCTAGCGCCACTTCCAGTTTTCTGGTAGGTTATTGGACAAAAGAATTTCATGGAATTTCCTGCCTGAGCTGGCATTGAACTGTGATCCTCAGATCTCAGCCTCCTGAGTAGCTAGGACTATAGGCATGAGCCATAGGTACCCGACCATACTTATATCTGAGATTTGTTAGTGGAACAAAGGATATAGAAACTATTATTCTTATCATGAAAGGACTTCACACTGACAGGTATAATTACAAGAAGAAAACAATAACTATTCACAGTTGCACAAAAACTCCTTAAGTGCCTAGCAAGACAGCATGTGTTTCCGTACACTGCATGTGGTGTGAGCAGTTTGCAACCCAAGTGACTGTGGGAGATATTGTACCCTAAACAAACCTGACAATTGCATAAACACCGCCCTCTATGACAGATTTAGAAAGGTCTATCTTAGAGATTCTTGTTAGGGACATGATGAAAAAAATTATAGTTTAGTTGTGATTACAGAACTCTTTTACCCATATCACTCAGCCATTAACTATATTTCACATAGTTCCTATTGCTCTAACTTATATTTTCTTGGTTCAGTAAACTGTTTTTTGTTTGTGAAAACTTAGCTGTTCAAAACATAGACATAGGTTTTTAATATTTTTGAAATTGCTGTCTGCATAATGTTGTATGAGATGAGCTTCTCTTTACCATTTCATAGAAATAAACTTAATCTGATTCAAACTTGGAAACAGGTAGCTTGTTCTCTCTCCTAGAAAGAATCTATATAGACTTCTTTACATGTAAACAGACCCTCATTTACTTGCAAAAGTCTGTCAGTGTATCAAACCTAACTCACCCCAGAGGTGAATTCTTCTCTCATGCTTCCTTTACATTAAAAATGGTAAGAACTGTTCAGTAATGTGCATACTTTTTAATATGAAGTGTGACTCCTATTTTCCTTAATCTGAATCAAGCAGAGGAATCAGTTTAAGATGTGAAAGAGCCTTAGAAGCAGTCTTGGACCTTGGAAACTGTCCTTTGTATGAATTTTTGCAGAAATATCCCTTTTCAAAGACAAAGGACTCATTTTTTTTAATATTGTGCTGGTACTGGGGTTTGAACTCCTGGACTTGAGCTATATCTGGGCTTTAATTCTCAATGTTTGCTCTATACCACCTGAGCCACACCTTCACTTCTTCCATTTACCACAAGTGGAGAAAAGAATCTCTTAGGTTTATCCACTTGGAATAGCTTCGAATTTCAATTGTCAAATTTGAACCTACCGACTATCTTGATGTAAGCCACTGGTTCTGTGCTAGAACTCACTTCTTAAAAATAAAAAATCACAAAAAGAGGAGAAAAAGTATTTGTTCAATTATTTATGTGTTGTCTGATAAACCAAAGCACTTACTACTGGAAGGGAAAAAGAGAAAATAGAGATGAATATGCAGGAGAGAGACACAAAGAATGAAGAAAGGAAGGGAGATTAAAAGAGGGGAGGGGAGTGGAAGGAAGGATACAAGAGGAGGGGGTAGCTGAGTAGAATTGTCTACTCCTCACTAAGGTTTTGTTGGACAATCAGTACCTTTACATTTATGTAGCCAAAGCTTTTTATTTTTGGTAGTAGTAAGCTGAGATATAAAATACCAATTTACAGGTAATAACCTGTTAGTGTGCTTCCTTCTGCACCAAGGAAGCCACAGTTAGGTTACTGTCAGAGAGAAGGCAAGAGTAAGCAATTTAAGTAATTCTGAGAAACAATAATGGACATGCCAGGAATGCTCCCTTGTATAGTGAAGTCAAGCTTCACTCTTGTTCCCTGCTTCAGTCTTCCTCTCAACAGAACAGCAGAAACAGGAGAGGAAGGAGATATGTGAGTAATGATTATCTCTCTGTTTACCCTCATCCCTTGGTCTCTCAAAATATAAAGTGAAAGGAGAATTAACCTGAACTAGTGGGGAACATGGGAGGAAAAAGTTCAGTCTAACTTATTGTGAAACTTTTAAAATAATTGGAGCAGCATTTCAAATACTGAAATAAAACTTTTTAAATTATTAACAAAAAGTAACTCGAAATTTATCGAAAATTTAGAAGACTTCAGAACTCACTACATAGTGGAATCTGAAAATTGAAACTCATTCCTGCCTCTATCATCAGAAATTGAAGATTGTCCCTAAACGTCCAATACTAGGTAAATTACCCTTGATATTCACTTATACTGTGTGAATATAATGCAGAAAATATGACTTTAAATTTAGACTGCTGAAGTGATAAGCAATGGGAATTCATGATGGATAACATAATGCTGACAGCATGGAAATCATTTCCCTTCCATCTTCAGTGAGTAGAGAATAAAAATGCTCTGTTGGATGGCCCTGAAAGTCCAATTCTAAATTTAGGACAGAAGGCGAATAGTAAAGAAGATTTATCTTAGCCAATCTGAGATTAGAAATGTGGAGAAATATACTCATTTATGTATGTCAAACATGGAAGAGAGGATGTGGCAAGCCCATAGCCAAATGCCAAAGTAGAGATATTTAACAAAATACCATGAAGTTGAAACAAGTCTTAAAAGGGGATCTGGGCTAAAAGGGAGTAGGGTAGAAGAATGGAGAGGGAAATGGTGGAATAATACAGTCATACCATTCAATGTACACATGTCAGAATATAAGTAGGAAACATGAAGGGATAGGTGGGGTTGGGGTAAGAGAAGGAAGAAAAATGCACTGTATATTGAAATGCACACACACTCTATTCAACACAGACATGATGAAGCAAAAGCCCTTTGCACAACTAGCTAAACATAATTTTTTTGAAGTTTTAATATTCAGAGACCAGAAGCATAAACCTTTAGAGATAAATAAGAAGAGAGAATTGACATATTGTTGAGGCTTGTTTCCCTTTCAATGTACAAAATTTAATGTGTGAAGTCTGCTGCAAATATAAATTTTATTTTGCCTATTCTTTTAAGCAAATTGCTTAAAATGTAGAGAACCAAATTCCAATATCGCTTCATTTCCAATAAAAAATATCGTATGCACCTTTAAGTTTCTCACTTATTTCTAAATACCTTAATGCAATGCATTATTGGAACTAATTTCATTCCATATTTAAATTTATTTTTTTGTTGTTGTTGTGAAAATACTGTACAAAGTGGTTTCAATTACATGGACAAGATAATGAGTGCATTTCCTATGAAGCATTGTAACCTCGTCTTTTGTTTCCCCTTCCCATAACTTCCCATCCTCTCCCCGCTCCCTACTCAGTCCTCCTCCTACCAAAATTTTAAAGTTTGTTTTCGACATAATGACTTGTACATCTCATTGTTTTAATGGTCCAACTGTATCCCTATTATATAAACGATTTGTTTTTTCCCTTCCCTTCCTCAAATTATAACAACATCAAGTTCAGTAGAGCTAAACAAAAAACAAAAAGATAATTTAAAAAAAGAAAAAAAAGAGAAAGAAGTCAAAAAATAAAGCAAAAACGCACACTCCTGTATCCCCAAAATAAAAATTATAAGAGGAAAAAAAACTTTCTGGAAAACATTGTTTTTATCAAAAAAGGCAAAGATTGAAGATTGAAAAATGTTTTAGAAAAGAAAAATATATTTTTTTATATAAGGTACCAAAAATAAAAACTAAAAAAAAAAAAAAAGAAAGAAAGAAAATGAAGAAGAGAAAAAAGAAAAACAAAAAAACAAAAAACAAAACAAACCCAAAAATTTCTTTGATTTTTTTGGGGGGAGGAGTGGGAAAAATCCTGTATCTCCCTTGTGTCCGTAACCAGCCTCTTGTTGGAGTCTCTGGTCTGCTTGTGGTCCTGTGGCTTGGTTGGTTTCTTAAGTCAGTTTGTTCGAACAGGCAGTAAAATGCTCTGCTTTACCCAGGATTTGGCCATCCTCCTCCCAGGCTAGTTCATTGGGAGACAGATCTGCATTAAGTATCACAAAAGAGGGGGATGCAGTGATGAGGCTAGGTTCTGGTAGCTTTTCTGGGGCTGGTTTGTGAAAACCTCACAGAGCCCAGCCTGGAGGCATTCTCAGGGTTTCTGTTTACTGATTTTCAATTGCTTGTCGAGGCTGCTAGAGGGAGGGGCAGCCTCTGGCTCTGGTTACCCAGTGAGGAAAGCCACTCCTATGGCTGGCACCTGAGCTGGGTGACTTTTCCCTGGATGGAGCTGAGTCTGGCAGGTCACTCCCCTGTTAAGTTCTTGTGACCTGCTAAATAACTCGTTTTATTCCAACGCCTGAGCTGGAGCTCCCAGCTCCGCCGAGCTTTGTCTGTATCCAAGATGGAGATCACTGGTGCTGGGGGGGAGGGGTGGCCTTCCCTCCTCTGCTCCCTGAGAAGAAGTGAGGACGTCAGGCTTCTACTCACGCTGAGTCTTAGTTCCTCGGTCGTCTCTGGTCTTCGAACTGCAGGATGAAGATGTCTGCTCCTTGTTGGTTCTTGCTGGTGTTGAGTAGAATACGCTCGCCTGCTGCATCTGGCTCCTTTATCTGGGACTCTCTGTTGCTCAGCTATGGTGGCTGCACTTGCCCACCACTGCTACAGCTGTCACCGCTGCGGCGGCTGCTGGCAAGGGCTCAGAAGTATCTCCTGGCCTGGGTTTCCTTCTCTGGCCAAACTCTCTGTCCTGTGATGACTTACTTGGTGTAATTCTCTGACTTAGGACTGTTCACTGGAACTCTAAAACTGCTTTCTATGGGAGAGCTTACTTAGACTCCAGCTTCTCCTCCACCATCTTCCCGGACTCCTCTGTTTTAGATCTTGTATGAAATTCTTTACTTCCTTAATTTAGTGTCAAGTGTTTATTCTCAAATCACTTGGTTGATTGGTTATGGTTTCCTTGGACACCCATTACTTCTGTTGGGATCCATTCAGCATTTCTTTTGTGGACTCCTTGACTTCTTTCAGCTCTCTGTTTATGGATTCCATGAATTCCTCTAGTGATCTTTGTCTATGCTCATCCAGCTCTTGAAATGCCTGTATTACTCTTTGATCAGCTTCCTCATGTTCATGCAATTCCTGTAGTTCTCTTTGACTAATCTCAGCATACTCACACAATTCCTTTATTTCTCTTTGAGTTTTCACAAGCTGCTCATGCAATTCTTTTATCTATCTTTGAGTAGCTTCCTCACACCTATGAGCTTCCTGTTTTGACATTTGTTTGCCTATATCATGCTCACACAGAGTCCTTTGAAGGTTTTCAATCTTACAATGTTTACCATTAGTGTTTTTAGAGCTTTTTGGAAGCTCTCCTCTGGATTATTCATTATCTGTTCTGTCCACTGATTATCATGAGTGGGAGTTGAGATACCCGGACTTGCCATTTTTCTTGTGTTTTTCCAGCTTATTCTGCCCATTTGGCATAAGAGTAACACCAATTTTGTGTTCGAAAACTATCTTAAGTGAAGCATCAACGAAGTTTGTAGTTGCACAGTCAAAAGCCTGCAGATCCTCCTGAAGGAGAGATCCCTTGATTAGTATGTAGCGACCTTCTTTATCTCTTCTCACAAATTTTAATTTGAAGTCTATTTCATCTGATATTAGTATTGCAACTCCTGCCTGTTTATGGGAGCTGTTTGCTTGGTAGATTTTGTTCGAAAATGTGTTTGTTTTTATGGGCAAGGTGTGACTCCTGAAGGCAGCAAATATTTTGCCCATGTAATTGTAACCGCTCTGTACAGTATTTTCACAATAAAAATAAACAAATAAATATTACAAAAGCCTGCAGATATAACCTAGTTCAACAGATACATTTTCAACATCAACCAACTATGTATTAATAGGCTATGAACCGCAAAGAAGAATTTGGCAAACCAGAAATTATTAGGTTTAGTGAGAGATGTGGGTATACATAGGAATAGAGGGATGTGGAAAGGTAGAGGGAGAGCTAACTTAGTCCTAATCTCAAAGCAGGAAATTGATTCAATAGAATGATAGTAGACACCGGGGGGAGGAGGAAAAAGAGAAAAAAAAGACAAGGAAAAATAGTAAAACAAAAATTAAAAATTGAAAAGTGAAACACTTAATATTATGCAGAATAAAAACGTAATATTCAGAGAAGGACTGGAATATGATAAGAGAAGGGGAGGGATAGAAAAGAGATGTCAAGAAATAAAAAATAAAAATGCTTAATATTTTATATAGGTATATAGAGGTAGTACAGCTATTAAAGAAATTAAGTCTAAGAGGTTTTGAATTCAGTAATAAATTTCTGGATTAAGTGTGTATACAATCGGGGATAAGGTCTAATAATCGACTACAGGTATATCTGAGAATGAGCAGAAATGTGACTAAATCACACAAAGAAGAACGAAAGAGAAAAAAAGTGAAAAGAATGAGAAAGAAAGGAAAAAAAGATCAAAAGGTCAGTAGTGCTAAACAAAAATGGAAAAAAAGCACACACACACACACACACACACACACACACACACACACACGTATACCCATAAAATAAAAATTATAAGAGGAAGAAAAAAAAGTTAATAGAAAACAATTTTTTAAAGTTAAAAATTAAAAATGTTAAAACAATTTTAATAAAAGGTGACAAAAAAGAGTTCTTTCGTTTTGGGGGGTGAGAAGGGAAGATCCTGTATCTCCCTTCATAACCAGTCTCTTGTTGGAGTCTCTGGTCTGCTTGTGGTATTTGATTTTCCTGTAGCTTGGTTGTTTTCTTAAGTCAGTTTGTTTGAGCAGGTAGAAAAATGTTTTGATTTACCCAGGATTTTGTCATCCTCCTCCCAGGCTAGTTCAATGGGAGGGAGATCTGCTTTGAGTATCACAAAAGATGGCTGTTTCTTCTAGTTTGGAGATGCTGTGATGGGGCTAGGTTCTGGGTAGAGTTGAGGCTTTTCAGTAAACAGTAGCTTTTCCCTGAGGCCTAGCTTCTGAGGCAGTCACAGAGCCTAGCCAGCAGCCATTCTCAGGGTTTATTGTTACTGAATTTCAATTGATTGTCTAGGGAGGATCAGCGTCTGGCTCTGTTTACCCAATGAAGAAAGCTTGGGGCTGGTGCAGGCCCGGGCTGGGTGAATTTTCCCTGAATGGAGCTGAGCCTGGCAGGTCAGGTTAGGTTCCTGTGACCTGTTAAATTACTTTCTGTTTTCATCAAAGGACTGAGTTGGAGCTAGCTGCTCAGCCAGGCCTTTGCCAGTACCAAAGATGGAGATCTCCAGTAGTGGGCAGGGAGGGGTGGCCTTCCCTTCTCTGCTCCCTGAGAAGGAGTGAGGAAGTCAGGCTTCTACTCACACAGGAGTCTGGTTCCTGGGTGATCTTTGATCTGCGATATGAAGGATGAAGATGTCTGCTCCTTGTCAGTTCTTGCTGGTGTTGAGTAGAATCCTCTCACCTTCTGCATCTGGCGCCTTTGTCCTAGACTCTCTGTGTTGCAGGTATGGTGGTTACGGCCGCCACCGCCCCCACCATAGCTGCAACCACGGCTGCTGGCAAGTGCTCAGATTTGTCTACTTGCCTGGATTTTCCCTCTCTGGCCTAACTCTCTGTACTGTGATGGCACATTTGGTGTGATTCTTTGGCTTAGTTAAGCTTCCAGCTTCTCCTTCACTATCTTCCCGGAACCATAAATTTAAATTTTAAATGATAAATTCTTTTAAAATTGTTTCACTCGTGCATAAGTATGGATAGATAAGTGATGTGGGCAGAATCAGAATTATTCAGAAGGTTGTAAATGGATGCTTACCTAGTTTTCCCTCGGCTGGATCATAGAATACAGACTGTCCTAATTGAAAAAGTTAGCCTTCCGAGGTTTTTGCATATAAATACTCCATCAACATTTTATTAGAGGATTATTCAAGATTAGCTATATGTTGATTAATAATGACTGATCATGACGGAAAGTTGAGGGAAAACCTTCTACACTTCAGTGAGGTTCTGATTTGTGCTTCACAAACTGTTATGAAAGCTCTACATGAGAAATCTAGCAGCTGCATCTCTAAAAAGACCTTGGGTTGTTACACTTTCTGATATTGTCTCAATTCAAGTACTTCTCCTTGGAGTTCCATACTATTCAATGATGCTGTATTAGCTCCTTGTTACAATTTTCAGACTGGTCTTTTTGATGCAATTTGTGCTTTTCAAAATTGCTCTCCAAATTCCATCCACAAACTGCATACAAAATTTATCTGAAAAAAATTGTATCTGTTTATATTGCATATACTTTTAGTTTTCATTACAAATATAGAATGTAGTAAAAATTCTCATAACAATTATTCTGCGCTAGATTGTGGGCAGATTCTGATGTAAATAATATGCTGTGTTCATGTAGAGATTTTGAGTATCCAAAGTAATAAGCCTGTGGTCCTAAAACCAATACCTTACTTATATTGAGTGACAAATACAACTTCATGTAAGTACAGAAGTTTTCCTTGTATCTTTTTAACATATATTTTTATTATAAATACTGTACAGAGTGGTTACATTTACATAAGTAAGGTAATGAGTACATTTCTTATTGAGCATTGTTACCCCCTCCTTTGTTTTTCCCCTACCATCCCTTCCCTTCACACCTCTCCACCTCCCCCCTTCACCCATCCTCTGTTAGAATGTCTTGTATATTTCATTGTTACAATGGGTCAACCAGTATCCTTTCCTTATATCTTAAATGAAGAAATGCTGGCTTGATTTATGCTGATTCTACTTGTGTAGACACATATAAAATCACTGCCCAAGTCCAAGAGCACATAAATGAAATGCCATCATTTTTTCGTCAGTTGGTATAATTGTGTTCTACACATTTATTGACAGGTTACAAATTATTCTCAAACTTTAAAACATTAAAAATACTTTCTTTTTTTCTTATTTTCTTTGCCAGCTAATCAGCAAGACCTCAGTCAGCATTTCTCACCTAGGAATTTTCACATGGGTTAGTTAAATGTATATGTAGAGTCCAGTTTTCTGAGGACTCATTCATCTGCCTAGGAATTCATGCTGGTTGTTGGAAAAAGAGCTCAAGTAAGGATGCTATTTAAAGCCTTATACCTTTACTCTTTACCAGGGTATTCTCCTGCTACATTGGTTGCTGAGAATGTCTACAAGAGTAAGCATTCCATGAGGAGCAGGGAGACACCATATGACTTATACTTACTGATGTTTCCAAGTCACTTGTTATCACTTGTACTGCATTTTGAAAGTCAAATCTCTCTAACACTACCAGTTTTAAGAGATAAGAGGAGTGGAAAATCAACTCTTAGGGACAAATACATCTTCAACATGTATTGTTCCAAGTATTCCTTTTAAGGCATATTCAACAACTGGTGAAACTTGTGTTGGCTGTAATTATGTGTCTTTCTCCATGTGTGCATGTATACATGAGAATATGTATGTGTGTGAATAGTAACATACATGTGTACATTATGGCTTATATCATCATTTATTCCTTGCTAACAAATAAAGTAAGGAATCACTAAAGTTTTAACAGAAACTGTGTAGTTAAAGTTGTAACTCTTCACTCTGCTTCTTTACACAAAGACTTTGCAACTTCTCATTAATAAAGTTTCCATAAACTCTAAAATGTACATACTTAGTACTTAATGTCTGCTATCATAAATCTTAAATACTTTACAGAAAAGTTTTATACCTGCCAAACAGTCCTATTTTTGGCATATATAAGCAAAATCCCAAAATTAAGCATATTTAAAACATTAAAACTTTTAACAAACCTTAACACTTGCTGCAATGTTCATTTCGACAGGTGCCTTGTATAGAATAATTGAATTTCTCCTCCTCCAAATCTCTTGAACTACAAATATCTGGAATTATTTTGTTTTTGGCATGTCTATCTTGATTTTATTCTTTAATGTGTGCTTATGTAAGAAATACATGATTCTATAATTTCACAACAATTCTTTTGAACTTACTTTTTGTTGAATTGCCTAGCTTAATAAAATCAATTAAAAGTTATACTTTATATATAAAAACTGTTCTGTGCTCAATTTAGCATCACATACACTAACATTGGAACCATACAGAGAAGATTAGCATGCACGCTGGGCAAGGATGACATGCAAACTCTTGGAGCGTTTCATATTTTTACAGCAACAGATGCTGAAACGTATGTGGCCACAAGGGAACCGTACCGCATTCTTGGTGGGAGTGTAAACTTGTTCAACTACTTTGGAAAGCAGTATGGAGGTGCCTCAGAAGACTCCATATAAAACTCCCCTATAATACAGTAATCCCACTTTTGGGGATTTGTCCAAATGATCATAAAAAAGACCATACTACAACTACCAGCACAACTATGGTTATTGCAACATTATTTATGATAGCTAAGATATGGAACCAAAACAGATGCCCCCATTAGATGAATGGATCAAGAAAATGTGTTATATATACACAATGGAATTCTTTGCCTCCATCAGAAAGAATGACATCGCCCAAATTGTTAGGAAATGGAAAGACTTGAAAAAAAATTATTGAGTGAAGTAAGCCAAGTCCAAAGAAATATAGGTCCCATGATTTCCCTTATTTTCAATAACGAATGTATGTCTGGGATAAGCAGAAAATTCAAAAGATATGTGCATATAACCAGATAAGTTGATGTTAAAGAAATTGAACCCCAAGATAGGAACACAAGTGGTTTTTTGTTTCTTGCTATTGTTTATAACGTACTTATAATGTGTGATGTCATTTTTTTTGTTTATTGTATGTTTCTCCCCACACTATAACCCCTGTTTTCTCTGTATTTGAAGTTGGTACACTTACATCTTGTATGTATGCTTCTCTAATTTGGGGAGGGGAAGGGAAAAAATGCTCAAATAGCGATACAGCTTGACCCATTGTAGCAATGAGATGCACAAGACACTATTTTTAAAAATGAACTTTACAATTTAGGAGGAGGAAGGAAGGGGGAGGGGAGTGTACTTGTGGAGGTGGGAGGGAAGGGATGGTAGGGGAAATATAAAGGAGGAGGTAACAATGCTTGTTAGGAAACTTACTAGTTTCCTTGTTCATGTAAATGTGACCCTTCTGCACAGTATTATTACCATAAAAAACATATAAAAATGTTCTTCGATGGAAGAGTTTGTTTCCTCTATTTTACCCATATAATATTGTTAACAAAGAAATTAATTCAGAAAACTGATATGAAGGTAATTTGAATAAATGTGTGTGTGTGTGTGTGTGTGTGAGTGCGGCAGCGCACAAGCATACACACATGTGCATGCGAACAAACACCATGCATATATATTGGAATGCTCAGAATTTAAATCAGGGCTTCAAGGCCTTGCTAGGCCTTTCTTATCTAGATTGGTGAGCTGCGATATAAGCTACATCTCAATTCTTGGCTCTTTGCTAGTTCATTAAACATTTTGAAAAATAATTTCATGAAGTTTTTTTTGGCCCTGATTGGCTCCCAAGTGTTATCCACAGATCTCAGTCTCCTGAGCAAATATTCAGAGTAGATAGGATTATAGGTGTGACCAGCCAGCACAAGGCTTTTAGAACAATTTTAAAAGTAAAAGAAAATTTACTTCATGGGGGACTGTTTTATCATCACCTAATTTGAAAGCCTTTTGAGTGATTATATGTCAATTTAATTCGTTTGGGGATTATTAAAAGATAGTAAGTGATGATATTTAAAAGTTTTAGTACTTTTTAAAAAAGAAACTGGAACTGTGGGACAGAAGAAATTTGGCTGTCTTTGGACCTCATTTTGTAAGCTCAGCTCTGTGCATGAAAACCCATTGTCACCAACACAGTCTGTGTTGAAGACAAAATGTGACAGAAAACAATCACCATGGGAAATATTTGCTATGCTATTATTTCTTGGACAATATGAATATTGAATTGAGAGAATAAGAGAATGGAGAGATTTTACCCACCTTTTTGGTATTGCTGAAAGACTTTTGGAAACTTTGACTCATTTCCTTCCTCACTGTGTGTATCTTTGGGCCATGCACTTATAGTCTTTTACTACAATTTCCCCAACACTACAATGGTAATAACATTAGCATTATACCAAATGTTATCTTAAGAAGTAAGAGAATAAAATTTGTGAAACACTTAACATAAACCTATGAATGAACTTTGAGTTTACCCAGCATTCTTTTTTAAATACTAAATAGAATATGATAAGTAGTACAGAAACCATTACGTGTAGTGTTAGCAACCAGAAGTAATATCTATTGACCATGCTCAGCTTCCAAGGAAGCCAGGTGGATAACTTCTCATGCTGTAAATCAAAATGGTTATCTTATGTCGTGATAGTGTAAAAATATCAGAGACAGAACAATGAAGGAATGTTGTAGACTGAGGTGAAATCCATATAAAAATGTGCAAACCTGATAAAACATAAAAGTATCTGAGCAGTATATTGTGTTTTACATCATTTAAGTTACATAGCAAAGATAAGGAAGACCTAGAAGAATAAATTGTCTTTTTGATATTTTATCATAGGTCCTTAGAAGGATGAAAACTTTCCTCATTCTTGTAGAGGCATCATCAGATGAGGGGAACTGTATTTTTTGTTTGCTTCCTTCCATTTATTCTTCAGTTTGAAATCTGAACTACATGAGACTGAAAGAAAGCAAGTGAAATTAGTCGTACAGGCTTTGGAAAGAACAATCAAAGTAAAATAAATAAAATATATATAGACTTGTAAAAGGTCTAACTAAATTGAGTTATATAGTCTCAAGCGTTAACAGAAAATGATTTAAGCAATATCATGTTATTAAAAATTTAAAAATTTTAGGAGCTGCTTAATTTTTTCCTTTCTACTACCTTGAATTAATTATTGATTTTCTATAGAGAGATTAAAGATGAGATTAACAAGAAACTTGATTAAAAATGGACAAAAGTTCTGAATAGACATGTTTTCCAAAAAGCCCTGAAAATTGCCTGTGGATTTACAAATTTGTATTTAATATAACTTCAATGCTGGCTTAATGCTTTGTGAACAGAAGTCACTAGAGAAATGCAATTCAAAATTACTTTGATACTACTTCTTAACTATTATAACTCTTATCAAAAAGATCCAAGGAACCAGGTGTGGAGGTAAAGGCTGGTAATTCCAAGTGATTGGAGTTTGGAGTAAAAGGATTTGAGTTTAAGGCCAGTCTTGGGTACTGCACACAGTAAAAACCTGCCCTTAAAAAAAACTCAAAATGTAATAATGTTGGCTGGCGACAATGTGGAGAAAAGGAAATTTTCGACACTCTTGGTCAAAATACAGGTTAGTGTTCTCGTTGTAGAAAGTAGTATGCAGTTTTCTAAAGAAATGCAATGTTGAAATATCATCTGTCCCACCAATCGTGTGATTATTTCTCTCTGGGTAACTCATAAATACATCTGTAATTCATTGTTATGCACATTATTCACAACAACAGCTAAGATAGAAATCGAAGTCCAGTGTTCACCTACAAACAAATAAAGCAACTGTGGTACATGCACAAATATCTTTTTCTGTTGATCCCAAAGTACTTTTTTTTTTATTGTTTTCCTGTTTCCATGTGATTAACCTCCAAATTAGAAATCCAGATATATGATTTAATTTAACCAAAACTATTTATTGAGTATAAGGACCTTCTACTCTCTGCATTCTTCACACTAAGATCACCAAATATGATGAGTCTGGAATAATTAGTCTTTTTTTGACCTATGTTAATATTCTTTACAATGTGAGTGAAATGTTTAAAAGTAGTATTTATTTTAGATTAATTGCTCTGAAGAGACAATAAATGATATTATCAAAGCTTAAAAATGATTTGATATAAAATTTCAAATTCAGGAAATGGTTTTGACCACTCTGGTTACTGGAGCCTTCACTACAACCTCATGGGACAATTTATATTGATGAAACAAAAATCTGACGTTAGACATTTATGAATAAAAAAATCATGTCATTCTGAATATGTAGAGCTATATATAAAACATAGAAAATTTATTTTCTAAATACCTGAATATGCTAGTACATTTAATTTCAGGGTAAGTACTTGTTCTGAAAGGAGATAAAATTGAACTTATTTTGAAATGTAAACTTAAGTATTTATTTGAATAAAAGACAATGTTTAAAATATCACTCATTCAAGAAACAAGATGTACAGTTAGTTGTTTTTCATGCCAATTATGTTCTCTAAACTTACTACAAATACTAGATTAGTAAACCTAAGTCATTGTTTTGTAGGGAAATAGCAATTCCGTTTCTTAAAACTCATGACAATAACTTTTTCTCAAACAATTGCTAAGTAACTGTTTTATATTTTTTGTCACGGAATCTTATTCGATAAATTTTTATTCATTAAGTTAAATAATTGGCAAACAATATAAATTATGCATGGACAAAGTTTATCTAACACGAGTTTTTTTTCAGAAGATAGAGCATGGCTCTCTTAAAGAACATTAGAATGCAGTGTGTTCTTTATTAATTTTTAGTTATTTTGCTAATAGATATTAATTGTCAGAAGTGACAATTCCATAAAATCTTTAATGGTATTTGATTATATTCCCTCTATTTCTTTCTCATTACACCTTCCTCCAAAGATCTTCTGTTTTTCACATAAAATTACATCTTTATATATGTGCATATAAACTAATTTGGAAGATTTAAGCTAAACTGCAAGTTAATTCAAGATGTACAGTGAGTTAATAGAATAAATAAAAACCTGAATATCTTTTGTTAACTTTTGTATTGAGCTATCATTATTATTATGGTTAGGGTTAGGATCTCTGACAGAATTAGAATTAGGATTAGAGAAATAGAAAATTTAGGTTCATCACAGGATGACCCATTGCAACAATGATACTCACAAGACACTATGTTGAAAATGAAGTTTATACCATGGGAAGGGAAGGGTATGAGAAGTGGGGAGGGACGGGATAGTGGGAGAACAAGAAAGGAAGGGGTAACAATGCTCAACAAGAAACGTATTCCTTACCTTTTATATGTAACTAATCCCTCTTTAAATCATCTTTTCAACAAAATAAAAATTTTAAAAATAATGAAAAATAAAACCTGACAGGACATAGAAAAACAGTTAAAAATTTATGTTCAAAATGCAAGTAAAAGTTAGACCTACACGCTGAGCAAGAGTTAGGATAAATATGAAAAAAGAGGCTTGCTACTAACATGATGATTCGGTTATATGTAGGCTTAGGATTAGGAAAGTTGTGCTAGTTAGAACGGGGTTAGGATGAGAAAAACATGTAAGACATTGTGTAAAACAGTCACATATTTTAAAAAGAATGAATGAAAACCAGTCTGTGTTACTTTCAACATTCAGATATAATTTGGTTTAAAGTGTGAGATACTTTTTTGTTCCAGTTAGGGTTAGGGAAGGATAAGCTTTAAGGTGAATTTTAGTTTTCCAATTAGAATTAGAAGCCAAAAAAATGTGTGATTGAATAGAATCTAGACAATTTTCTTTACATTAACCATTTGATGTTAAATCAGAATGTGATTTGGATTAGGTTTCTGGTTAACCGGAGTTGAGGATAGAGTAAAGAAATGGGTTAAACTAGTGGCTCGCACCTATTATCCTAGCTACTCAGGAAGCAATTTTCTGAGCATCGCAGTTCAAAGGTAGCTCAGGCAGGAAAGTCCATGAGACTTTTATCTCAAATTAACCACTATAAAACATAAAAGCGGTGCTGTGGCTCAATTGGTTAAATGCACACCTAGGACTAAAGAACTCAGAGATTATGCCCTGGCCCAGAGTGCAAGCCCCACGACTGACAAAAAGGAAAAAAAAAAGAAATGTTAAATATTAAGTAAAGCTGAACCGTTTTTTAGGTTCTAGGAATTCAGGAAAAGCTGGGATAGTGGAAGTATTTCATAAAATCAAGATTTGAGATCAATGGGAATAATGATTCCTGTTATGGAACAAAATATATTCAGAGTTAAGAGTGAAAAATCTGTAGGGTTTACAGAAAACCTACAATTTATTTCAAGAATTACCAATGGAATTTCAGTTAGGATTGCACAAAATGAGCATTTTTCATAAATTTTAGAATTGGGATAGGATTAGTGTCAAGGTAATGGTTAGGATTCCAGACATGGTTAGGCTTAGAGTGAAGGAGAAAAAAAAATGAGGGTCTAATTGAAGGTAAATTTTAATATAAGCCTGGTAAGAATTAGAATGAATGTAAACTAGTGTATTGCTATTAGTGTTAGAATCTACTCACAATTAGGCTGATGGTTATTCTCAATGTTCCAGTTAAGAAAGATTACGTTTAGGGTTAGAAAATGACTAAGATATTGGAAAAATTGAAACCTATGTTTGGAAGGATGAGTGAAAACTAGTGTACTTGTGTTAGTGTTAGTATTGTCATATAATTTGGATTAAGATTAGGGTCAGTATTTTCTTCTGATTATATTTATTGTTACGAATAATAAAGCTTTTAGTATAAAATTGTGTTCACTAACAAGTAGAAGCAAATATATGAGGCTGAATAGTAACTAGAACATTATCATTACATTTATTTCTCAGTGATCATTCTTGTAGTGATTAATGAGAGTTTTCCAGACAGGTTTAGGTTAAGAGTTAGCGTTAAGTAATGGACTAGATGGTAAGTAAATCTGAAACTGTTTTCAGAGACAGTGGTTCAGAAAAAGGTAGAATCAATGGAAACTACAGTATTTTTCCTGGTAAGAGAATGTGAGGACAAGTAATATAATGGCTTCTGTTAGGGAACAAGATAACTTTCGAGGTAGAGTCAGAAAATTTGTGAGAATTAGGGCAAACTGAAACTTATTTCCAGAGTGAAAACTGGAGTATTCATTAGAAAGATTAAAAACGAAAGTATTTTTCTTAAACATTAGAATTGGATTATCATTAGGGTGAAAGTTAGGTTTTAGTTCCAGCTAGGCTTAGTGTAAGCATTAGGGAAATGGAAAATTTAGGGTCAAACAAAGTAAATCTTCGAATAACAAATAGAGTTAGAATTAGGATGAATGTGAAATAGAAAACTGCTAATAATAAGATTAGAGTATGATTACGGTGAGGGTTAGGATTAGGTTTACAATAAAGACAAGATAATGAGTGAAACTAAAAACTATTTTTAGAAAGATGAGTTGAATTGAAGTTAGGATGAATAAAAACTAATGTATTTGTGTGGCTTTTAGACTGCAAAGGCTAAGGCAAGCCAGTGATATCCTCGTTCCCAATATCTACTGTGGGAGTATAGAGAATTACTGCATATTACCAAGTGAATGTCCCACACAATCTTAGTTGTAGCAGCTTTCAACCGGGAAGCATTTTCAGGTGATGGAATCAGTCAGGAGTGCAGTCTACCTTTACCACGGTGGAGGTAATCTGGATGATGATGTAGATTTCCTCCAGGTAACTGTCAGGCTGTTGTTGAACTTTACACATTAGGATGTGCAGCAACAGCAGCAGGGTCTCTCAGTGGCTCCAAGGGACTGTCACACCTCGTGCTGGACTGCAAATTCCTACATAGACTGGTAAGGATACATTGCATACGCTTGGCAGGCTGTGACTCCACTAGTTTTTAAGACAATTTACACAATAGCCCAGCACAATTTACCAAGATGACAACTTTTTAAACAAATAGATCTTTTAATAAAGCTAGGATTTTCTAAGCAGATATAGAGGACTCAGGCCTGTACTATTATTTCCCATGCCTTTTCCTTCTATTTTGCCATATTTTTTAAAAAGTGAATATTTTCCCTTGTTCTTAATAAGGGATGATGGACAAAGATTCATCTTCTGTGACTTCTTGAAGCTGACTCAGGAGTGTTGATCCTACCTAGCCAGGAACCTATAAACTTAGCCTATTTTACAAAGAGGTTACCAGGGTTAGATGTCATTAAGAACAATATTTTAACTTTTGACAAATGCACAGACCATTTTTCTGGCTACAGCAGTGAAGCTTCTTTAGTCTTCTGGTTTGCAAAAGGATCTTTATGAATGGCTTCGGAACGTGATCTCTAGTAATCCTAACAATGTCTGAGATACCTATGCAGGCCTTCAGACAGATATCAATAGAAACACACTCTCAGGTTTACAAACTTTTCCTGAGAAGATCAATTTCATGTAGCTTGTGTCAGCTCAAAAGTTACTGCCAATTAGAGCTTTTGGCACATACAGGGCTTGGGATTTAAACTATCCTCCACATTTTGCAACCTTAGCTTTTTACTAATATCACAGATGACTGACAAGTTCCTGTCCCTTTCAGTCATAGACATGCTTACAAACTATCTTCCCATGACCTCCTGGCTCTGACCAATTTGTGAAGGGCCATGCACAAATGACTCAAGGATCTGACATTATTTCTGCCTTCTAAGCAGTGGCTTACGGTCTCTGGATGCTCCTCCATTACTTTCGTCCAAGGAGTGTCTTCTCCACACTGGAAAGAATGCCTCAATGGCAATTCCCTTAGTTGGTTGCTGGACTTGAAATTGGGGCCTGAGTGCTGTCCCTCAGCTCTACAGCTAAAGGTTAGCACTCTGCCACCTTGAATCCTAAAGCAGGTCTGCTTACTCTTTCTGCCTTCTGCTGGCTGAGTAGAGGTGACATTCTCACAGAGACCTTCATCTTCCCAGGCTGGATTTGAACCAATTTTCAGATCAATGAGTCTCATAAAAGGCCATTTTACTCCAATTAAAAGCAAAAAGGCAGTCAACATAGTAGTAGCTTTTAAGCATATTCTTACCTGAAACTTATTAAGAGCCAAAGTTACATCTGACAAACTTCCAAGAATCCTCACTCCTTTTTGTGGATCTGCTGGGATCTGTTACGGAAAAAAAAGAAAAAACCTATGAGACCAAACTGAAATAGGAATTAAGCAATAACTTTGGTAATCCTAATTTTTCCTTTTTGTACTTTGAGGCAAATGTTTAGAACAATTTTACTTTTAAACTTTATATACAGAAATCCATTCCTAACATGTAAGCCTCCTATTCATCTCTGTTTTAATATTCTATACTTTAGTTTTTAGTTGCATTTTGAAAAACCCCTTAAACTCTCGAGGCTAGGTGTCACTCATTTCCTTTTGGCTGCTTGTTTTTAAACAAATACACATGAAAACTTTTAAGCTCAAATAACATTTTTTTCTCAATGCAAAAATTAGAATCATCACTGTACCAAGAAGCTAGACTTAACACCTTTATGCCTTAAAAATAACATATCCAATGGCAGAATATCAGAGAGCAAACCACATTATATAAATAAAATTTTTGATCCTCTTTTTAAGGCCTTCTTAATTTTAATTTTAACACATCCAAGGGGCAGTTTTAGCAATGTTAATCAGATCTTCACATCACTCATTTATACCATCATGTTTCCAGTGTCTATCTGTAGGGAAAAGGGGCAGAATAAAAATGGGCCACTTGGCCCTTCCTGTGGAATGGGCACACACCCAATCCGACTCTTTAGATTTAGTTGAACTGTGTTTGTGCCCACTTGCCCTAATTCACGATGCATGGACTCTTCCCAGGGCCTGTTCCACCATGCATGACCAGCTGAACTGCACTTCTGCCTGTTCATCCTTCACTCCTAACGATAGGTCTTCTGTTGGCTTCTAAATTTCTCCTTTTTGTTAAGCCAGATATCTTGATTACAGTGTAAACAGCTTTATGCATTCTAAAATACCAGATTTTCTAATTTTTAAGTTAAAGAATCCTTAAAAAGCTATTTCAAACAATGTGAAAATGCTTTAAAAAATTTTTAGTAATGATCAAATCTCATAACCTTTGGAACTTTAAACTTAAACTCAGCCAATTGTTACAGCATGCTGATAATTTCTATCATGAACATGTTCACATGCACATACAAAACACACTCAGATTTTTAAGCACGCAAAAATCAAAATCAGTTATATGTACATTTTAAAGTTTTGAAAGAAAAATTTAAGACAGTATTTATTTTAATCTAAGTAACTTTGTTGAGCTTCATTTTCCCAGGGCTTGCTAATTTAGCAAGGCATTTCAAAAATTGGTCTTTTGCATCCCTTCTGTTGGAGGAAGGCTGGGGGGGGGAGTCACCTGAAATTAAACTGGCCTGATTTTTATCCAGTTTTAGACAAGAGCACTTTACATTGTCAGGACAAGCTGAAAAGTCAAAACCAGGCACAAATCCTTCTCTATGACTGAGCCCAGCTGGAGGCTGGAACTTCTATTTTCCCAGATATGTTCAAAATCACATTTGTAATAATAGTTATTAGATGAGACCTTCATAGATGAGGTGGTATGGGGTTTCTGGTGGAGCTCTGTCTGGTTTAAGGGAGGAGTTGGTATTGGCACAGCCTGTATGGTGGAACAGGACAGGGATTTGAGGGCAAAGGCCAGTCTGTGTAGGGCTTTGAGACATCAGGGAGGGAACAGCAAGGACTAGACTTGTTAGAAGAGGGGTGTCTTCTGCAGTAGGTGGGATTTAGGATGGAGGCTGTCAGGTGGACAGGTTTTCATTGGAAGAAGGTGGGGTCACTGGGGAGGAGGCTGTTTGGGACAGGGCTTTGAGAAGGAAGAACAAGGCTACAAAGGAGGAGGTTACTTAGAGGAAGGGATCTGGTGGAACACTGTGAGCCCTTGTGGGACATGTAGGGTGAGGTTTTCCATAAGGCAGGGCAGGGAATGGAGGGAAGAGGTTGACAGAAGGTGGGGATTCTGGAGTAGGAATGCAGAGCTATGAGCGAGTGGCTTTTCAGGGTGTGGCTTTGAGAGGGCAGGGTGTACTAGGAAGACATAGGCTAGTAAGGGGCGGGGTTTCTCATGGAGAATGGCAGTCCTTTGGGAAGTGTGTTAGGGTGGAGGTGGGGTTTCCAGTAGAGCAGGATGTAGTCACAATGTATGGAGGCGTTTTTCAGGACCAGGGCTTTGTGAGAGCAGTGATAAATTCCAGTGCACTAGACTAGTTAGGATGGGGTTTCTGGTGTTGCCAGTTACCACTTCGAAAAGAGGAGTGAGGTTGAATGGGTATTTCAATGTTGTAAGGCAGGACATGGACTATGGACATGATTTCCAGCAGGGCAAAACAACCTTCCAAAAGGGTCTATGAAGGGACTGGGATTTAAAGTTGAGTCTAGTGAGGCTTCCAGAGGGAGGCCAACTGGTGCAGTGGTTTCCAGTGAAGCAATGATGGTGTCGAGAGATGGGAGAGTGTGGGGGAGGTTTTCTAGGCTTCCAGAAGGAGGTCAACTGGAACAGTGGTTATCAGTGGAGCAATGTGGGTGTCCAGAAATGGCATAGTGTGGTGGGGGTTTTCTAGTGGAGTTTTTCAGGAGCAGGGCAGGATTTGGAGCCATGGGGCTAGTTGGAGGAGGGGCTTTGAGAAGGAATGTAAGAACTACAGTGGTGTAGGATAATTGTGGGCAGGGTATCTGGTGGAGTAGGATGTGGAACTGAGGGAGGAGCCAAGGGGGGGTGGGTTTATCTGGAGAGCAAGTCAGGGCACTGAGAGAGTATATATGGGAGGTAAAGAGGCTTGTGGTGGAGCAGTGCTTCCTTTCCAGGAAGGAAATGGGCTGTGTGAGAAGCTTCTGGCCAAGCAAAGCAGGGCTTCAAGGGCAGTTATAGGGAGATGAAGGGTTTTTGGTATAGCATAATGGGCTTTGTGGGAAGAGGTAGTTTCAGGGCTGTGTCTGAGAGATTAGGCCTCTTTCAAGTAGGCTAGTTATGGGCAGAGATTCTGATGAATCCAGGGGGGCTGGAGTGAGAAGGCTGGTTGGGGATGGGGTATGAAAGGGAAGGGAGGAGTTTGGAGGTACTAGGATATGGGAGCAATGCGACTATGAGGGACTAGAGTAGTTAGGGGCGGATCTCATCTGGTGGACGAGGTGGGAATTTGAGGGAGGAGCCTGGTGTAGGCGGGGTTCTATTGCAGCAAGGTGGGCCATAGAAGGAGATATGGATGTGGCCTGGTTTCTGGTGGTGCAGAGCAGGGATTCCAGGAAGGGGTGGAGTGGAAGAGGGATTTCCCTAAAGCAGAGGAGGGCTTTCAGGAAGGAGTCTGTTTGCAGTCAGGCCTTTGAAAGTTTTTAGCAGGGCTACCAGGGAGTAGGTTATTTAAGGTTGAGCTTTTTAAGGAGGAGGCTGACTAGAAGTGAGTTTCCAGTTGATCTAGTCAAGTTTTATGGGAAGGAGGGATAGCAAATGGGCAAGACATAATGAAGAGTGGGGCTACAAAAAACAAAAAGTTACTACTAATAAATAAAATATAAGAACACCACTTTCTGTCAGTGTAGAATTATATTACTTTTATGTGTGTGAGAGATAGTGGAGAAAGTAACCAAGTGTTAAATCCTTCCTAGGGAATTTTTTCTTTATTCCAGTTGATTGAAAATAAAACCATAGGTCACATCAGGCTCAGAGGCACACAGTAGACTAAGACACATGAAGCTAAGAACTTGATTCCCCAGCACCACCATTAAGGACCACAAATAAAAAGTTTAAAATATCTCACTTGGTCATAATGGACAATGTTGTCTTAAAAGTGTGAATGAACAGAACTTTTACTCTAACCATTTTAGAAATCCTAACACTAAGTAAGTAGTAATGTTAACTTTATACAATATTGGAAAGTATACTAAAAATAATTAGGAGAATATAAAATTGTACACAGAATGTTCGTTCTCCAGCATCAATTCTAATCTAAAAGAATTTAATACCAGAAAATTGCGATATAGTGAGATTGTAGCATGGTTTCTTTTCAATCATCAAAATGGTGACTTAAGCAATGTGTCTTTATCATCGGATGCATCGATGTTAAAAACATATCTAAGAATGTGAAGCATTACTATACAGACCCTGAAGAAACTCAGAAGGATCTGCAGAATGATGATGGAAAAAAATTAATGACTAATTAAAATAGGAATTGATCTACACTAGGCCCATAAATACTTTCCAGAAGAAAACGCTACTTTAAAAATAAACAGTGAATAGGAAGCAGGCAGGAAGACCTTGAAGTAAACATTACCCAATGAACAACATCTATGGAGGCATGATTGCAGTCTTCTTTTACCTGAGTTACAATTACTGATCTATGAACTTCCCTAATGCCAAATAATAAAGCCATGAAAATGCAGTAATCATTTTCAAGGCATTAGACTTTACAGAAAGAATTCAATGAATGTATTGCTAGAAAGTAAAGATAGATGTCTGAGCTAAAGAGTGAAGAAAATATCCTCAATCTCTGACCCTCTGCGGTGAGAGGGGTACAAGACGAAGCACAAGGAGAATGGATAGAAGTACAGTAGTGCATAACATTTTTTCCCAAGATGCAATGATGAATGTAACAGGGGAGAAAATCAACATGATCATCACAGGACTTAGCATGGGAGAGTAGAGAGAAGAACAGTGAAAATCCAAGGAGAATTACAAAGGATGTCCTTGCATATTTGGCAGAAGAGTGCATGGCATTGAGTTCTAAACTATGTGGAGTTATTATAGGCTCATATGGTGCCACAAGAAGTGATGAACTTATGATTTACAGGGCATTGAATAATCATAAAGGTGCTGCTTCTGTAGTGCAGAGTTAAAACTTGGTAAATTCTGTTTTGAAACACACTCTAAAACCAAGAAAAGAAGATTCAAATTATATATGTGATTTTACCATTTGCAACGATAGAGTTCAAAAAAAATCAAATCACATAATGTGGATGTAAAAGGATAACATTAATAAAGTAATATTTAAACAACACACATTTTATGTGAATATTCTTGGTTATAAGAGATTTGTTTTCCTTACAGATTTTGAATGCACAAAACAACAAAAACAAAAACAAATCAAAGCAAAAAAACACTTGGCAATAAAGCTGGATGCCAGTGCCTCATCTCTATTCTTATATAGTCACGAGGCTGAGATTGGAAGATCATGGTTCACAGATAGCTGGGGTAGCAATCCATGAGATATTTATGTTCAATTGTTAAATCAAAGACAGAATGAAACCTTGGTTGAAATAGTACAGACTCAGTAAGTCATGAATGAAGAAACCAAGCAAGAATTTGAGGCTCCGTGGGGCTGGGAAGGTGGCTCAGTGGTAGAGCGCTTGCCTTGCATGCTCAAGGCCCTGGGTTCGATTCCTCAGCACCACATAAGCAAAAAGAAAAAAGCCGGAAGTGGCACTGTGGCTCAAGTGGTAGAGCGCTAGCCTTGAGCTGAAGAGCTGAGGGACAGCGCCCAGGCCCAGAGTTCAGGCCCCACAACCGGACCCAAAAAAAAAAAAAAAAAGAATTTGAGGCTCCGAATCAAGTTTCATTACTGTGCGCGTACACTCAAGTTTCATTACTATGTGCGTACACACACACACACACACACACACACACACACACACACACACACACACATACACACACACACAATTGTCATGAAATAGGAAGAGCGAGAGAAAAAAAGGGAATATTAAGAGTTTAAAAAGTAAACCTGTCTGTCAGGACAATCCTAAGCATATATTAATTAATAAAAATGAGGCAAACCTTGGAACCTATTTTTCTTTGAGTAAGGCTTCCTTCACATAATATGATTGTTTTCCAAGTCTTTCCCTTTTCTTAAGAAAGTGGCTATCATTCTATCATTCTTTCTGATAGAAGCATAAAATTACAACATTTTCTTGATCCATTCATCCATTGAGGGGCATCTTGATTGGTTCCATATCTTAGTTATAGTAATAATACTGCAAAAAATATAGTTGTAGATTTAGTGTGTTTTAGCTTGAGATCATTTCTACAAGCCCAAGAGTGGGATTGCTGGCTCCAGAGTTAAATACATTTGACCTTACAAAATGATACTAATTGAAATGAACTCCATGACATGGAAACAGCAATTTTTTTTTTCAGATATCAACTTTGATGTCGGTAGAGTATCTAGATATTATTTTATTTCATTTGTCTTTTCTATTGGTTTATCCCTAGCAAACTCTGTCTTGATTTTGGTACCTTCCATCTTGTATATACATTTATCTGATTTGGAGATGGAAAGGGAAAAAATATAGTGATGAAAGAAGTACAAAGAGTGATCCATTGCAACAATGATATTCACAAGACACTTTCAGAAATGAACTTTACAACTATGGGGTGGGGAGGATGTGTGGAGAGTGAGAAGGGAAATGAGAACAACAATGGAGTGGATAAAAATATTCAAAAAGGAATGTATCTTATTCATGTAACTGTAACCACTCTGTACAGTATTTTTGAAATAAAATAAAATCTAAAAATTGAACCTATCCTAGAAAAAATATAGTTTTCAAAATAAGACATCTGTCACAGTACTTGTGAGGGATTCTAGGGCCAAACTGTTAAACCTGGAAAGGGATAGATTGCAAAGCCATCTCAAACAGCAATCAAAAGACTGAGAGCTCTGCTCTGGAAAGGTCAGTCAAGGGAAGACAGGGGTATGAGTTATTACCTCAAAAGTATATAAATTCGAGCTGTTGGACAGTAAAAGATTAAGACTTTGGAGACAAGATGTATGTCTGTGTTATGGTTGTAATGACTATTATTCCCTTCTGCTCCCTAACAATAAGGGATTCAATTATCACTATGTATACAAACAATACCTCATGTTAATAGTTGTAACCTAAGCTAGGTTAATGCCTTAGTTTGTGGACATACCTATAGCCACTGACCACCACCCGCCTTGTAGTAGAAGGAATATAAACATGTTAAGCAGGATTTGGTGATCCAGAAGCTGGCAATGAGGCTTTGGGTCCTCTGGTGTCTTCTTTCCTATCATTTCCAGTGATTTCTCAGTTTTTTGGCCAGGTATCCCATCATCTTTCCTGTCCCATGGTTGCGGTTAGTGACAGTACTGATTTTCTGAACACCTCAAAACAAACTATGGAAACACACTTCCTCAAAAAAGATTGAGGAAGATTGAGCACCTGGAAAGATACCAAACGTTAGCAGTGTCCCTGTGATCCTCTAGCAAGTAAGTGTAATTCAGAAATATCTTTACTTCTGATAATATGAGATGGATAATTGTCCCTTTTGTATATTTGGTATTTGGTATTGCATGCATTTTCAGAAACACATATGCATTGTTAAATAATGTTATTTATTTCACAGGTCACAGACCATGTCACTGGAGTGATGACCCTAATGTCTTATCTCAGTTGCCTGATTCAGACTTAGATGAGTGTGAATTGCCTAATTATGAACATTTCCCCATGAAACTCAACAATACAGAATGAAGTGTCAGGGTCAGGCCATTCCATACCTGTAAGGATTTTTACATATATTATAGTAATATACACCTACACTGCTCAGCACTCATGGCACAGTGGTTTGTTATAATTGTCCTCAAATCATAAATATTCTAGAGCTTAAAGCAGAATGATGGGCTATTTATTTTCAACGCAAGAGTAATGATCACCCCCTGAAATTATTCTCAGTGGAGAATCCTTCCTATACATTTTACTGACTTAGCTTCTACTCTCTGTTTACCATTATCAGGAAGGGTCACACTGTATCGAGCTACAATATTGCCGCAACTTAGCTGCCTTAGAATATTACCTCCAATCTTGATACCAAGGTCAACTCTGCAACTCTAATCACATAGTTAGTGGACACCCGAACTTTTCAAGCCTGGTTAAAAATTCAGCTATCACTGCTCATTGCCAGGGTTAAAGAACTCACTCCTTTAGATGTATTATGTGTCTTCTTGTATTTCCAACACTGCCTTAGATGTTGGTTTTTCAAGTAGAGCTTTTAGTTTGCATTTGATTTATGGAGGTGTTAGTGATGCCAGTTGTTAGTAATTTGACATTGTGGCTATTGAGGAAGTGAATACACATTACTCACAAAAGTTTCTTTATGTGTATTGGTATTGCGATATTGTGAACTTCCTAAAAGCCAGCCATGGGAGCACATGTCCCTAATCCCATCACTTATGTCACTGAGACAAGCCTTGAAAGGTCCAGACCAATTGGCACTTTATAGTGAGAACCTTTTCTACAAAGAAAGGGGAGAGAACAGCAAACAAAAAGAACAACAAAAAAAAAAAAACAAATGAATCTTCCAACAGTTTTGTCACATATTCTTTACACTTAGCCATTAAGAGCACCATAATAGTATTGTTTATGACTTCTTACCTACTCTTTTCCTATTCTGAGCTGTTTTATGTATGGATCTCTAAGATGTCATATAAGAATCACATAAGAAATCTATATAAATCATATGAGAAATCATAAAAAATAGTTTGTTAGGGATATATAATCCAAAGGTAATAATTTCAGCAAAATATTAAGCACATAAAATGTAATGCATTGACTATTGAAAACTTCAGCAGTTGTAGTTTATTTATTCTTATAACAAAGATTATAAACGAATTTACAATAGTATTCCAACTGGAACACAGAACTAGAAATATGAAGGGTAGCACTAAAGAATGCTACTGCTACCACTAATAGAGTAAGAATGAAATTTAGGCAAAACTCCTTCATAATAAAAGCCACAGGACAACCCCAACATTGCTTTCATTGTTTCATATGAGGACAAGACTTTTTTTAGTAAAGACAAATTTTCAAAGATATTAACATCAGGGGCTTGGAAGGTGGCTCAGTGGTAGAGCTCTTGCCTTGCATGCCTGAGGCCCTGGGTTCGATTCCTCAGCACCACATAAGCAAAAAGAAAAAAGCCGGAAGTGGCACTGTGGCTCAAGTGGTAGAGCACTAGCCTTGAGCTGAAGAGCTGAGGGACAGCACCCAGGCCTAGAGTTCAGGCCCCACGACCGGACCCCCCCCCAAAAAAAAGATATTAACATCAATTGGGTATATATTTCTTAAGTCCTTCAGGAAGGATGCTGTGACCATGTTGATGGAAGCTGACTTCTTTGGGACCTACTACACAAGGTGCAGAAACCATTCCAAGCACTGAACCTGCATTAGGGTAATTTAAGTGCTCATGAGTGTTCTTCAAGTTAGGAAATGAATTAAGTTTTTTATTAAAAACAAAAGTAGGAAAGAAGCCCAAACAAATTTCCCAAGTTGCTAAGACTGATCAGTTGAGACCCATAAATCAAATCCAGAATTCCACCAGCCACATCTGAGGATATTCTGTGTCACATTCATTACTTATCAAGAGCTATGGAGCAGATGAATCCACATAATCTTCTTAATTATGGTTATGAGATCAATAACATTGATACAGAATATAAATATTTTTAAATGAAAAGGGTGTGGATAATGACAGCACAAGTGATCTTTATATCAAATGAAGATCAGTTTAATTTCTAAAGAAATACCTGAATGAACATCATTCAGCTTCCACTGTTTATTATTCCTGGTATCAAAGACACCTGTGCTGGCGAACACAGGCTTTTATCAATCAGTACCCTCAATACACAGGGAATAGATTGTTATGGATATACAATCCAAAAGGAATAATTTTTGTGACTACTTACTTCCTTGTTGTACCAAAAAAAATCTATTCCCTATTCTAAAACATATATCAATTTAATGTATATTAGTGTTATCAGTATTAATTAGGTGTGCATAATATATGTAATGTATCTTATTACATAACATAGAAATTATATATTTATATATCATATATATACATATATATGTATCATTACTGATATTCTACGACTACTATAAATAATATATGTATAAAACATTTTAGTATTATACTGTGAAGGATACAAGGAATGACAACTTTATGTAAATAAATATATATATGTATGTTTTAGTAACATAATTTATTTTTGTGTCATTACTGAGACTGGGTTTTGTCCCTGAGCCATTACACTCAGACTGGCTTCTTATAGCTATCTTCAGATCTCAGCCCCTAAGTAGCAGGAATTACATACATGAGTCAGGTTATAGATTTTTAACCACATCCTTGGCATATTCTTACATAATTATTTTTGAATGCTCAATTATATTCTGATATTCCATTTCTAAACCAATTCAAAATAAATAACTACTAATTGAGTAAAACTTTATGTTGCAATCGAAATTGTAAGGACCCTACTTTATCATCCATTTTCAAAGATATTGCTAGTTTAATTCCTGGATAGACAAGTAGAAAAATTAAATTATGTGTGCATAATATATGTAATATACTATATTACATAACATATAAATGATATATTTATAATTTATGCATAATTAGTGATAGTCTATAATTACTATAAATACTATATGTATAAAACTGGTTTTAATATTATACTGTGAAGGATACAAGGAATGACAATATCCCTATCGTAACTGTCTCATTTTTAACAGTACACAAACTATGTTATAAATAGATATCTTCAAGAAAGCACACCTCTGTAATCAAATATTCTCCTCATCATTATGAACATCCTCTAAGATTGGCTACACTTATCCACAGCAAACACTTTGTGATACTTTCTGGATAAAGTTGCTTGTCCTCATCTTTATCAGTCTTTCAGCAACTTCAGTGAAGAGCTTTTTCTCTTGCTTTGCCTGTAGACGATATCATCTTTGTTATTTCCCAGCAAAGAAATTGTGGTTAGCAGGCTTGAGCATTGGTACATACAAAGGTTCTTTGGTTATGAATTTTTCCTTTCCTTTCTTGATAAGTGAGCTGTAATAACAAAAACCTCTTAAGACAATGTGTAAATGAAAACATATTGATTTGAAAATACTACAAATATTCGTTCTTTGAACTTATTTTTAATTCAAATATAATAGGGGTGGTTTTATTGGTGTACACCTTTAAATCTAGCTATTTATAAGGCTGAAAACAGAAGATCGTAGTTTCAAGCTAGACCAGGTAAATAGACCATGAAACATTTATCTTCAACTAAGAACCAAAAAGCTAAAAGTGGAGCTGTGGCTCAAATGGAAGACTGACAACCTGAGCACAAAAGAAAAGTAAAAAAAAACAACCAAGGCCACGAATTTAAGTCATAGTATTAGTATTCATATACTATATATTTATGGTTCCTAAAATATTATGTGAGTTAATTTGTCAAAACCTGCTCATACATTTCATATGATGTGTGAAATAGTAGGTAAGTCTTGTATGACTACAAGATATTTTGACAAGGCAACTGGAAGAGTTATCAATTAATCAAATAGTAATGAGGGATACAATCAAAGCTCACTTTGGACTCTTTTGAATTTGTTAAAATCAATAGCTAGGAGTTGTCAGTAGACATGATGCTATTAAGGAATTGAATTAAAGAAAGAAGAGAGCTGGAGAAAAAGTAACGAAATAATTACATGTACTCAGTGTTAACACTCATGAGAAGGAAGATTACCGAACTAAGCCATGGGATACACAAATATGTATAATATGACAAATGAAGAAAAACAATAATAAGTATATAATGCAGACTTATATGGATAGGTATTTTTAATGTTTAAGGGCTATGAAGTGTTTATGTGATGACCTAAAATTTAAGAAATTGGTAAGGTCAACTATCTCTTGGGCAAACTATAGCAGATAGGTTAAATAAAACAGGGCCACAATAGAGTGTCTTGATTTGCCAACGTGAAAATAGGTCAATATTTGGAAAGCTATTTTTTGGACATGTGGTTGGAGTGACAATTGCTGCAGTTTGTTCAAGTGTCAGTAGAAGGGTACAGTTTTAATACAATGATAGAAATCTTTCTGGGTCTGTTACATTTTCCCACTGTCTTCAATTTCCCTTTTTTTCTGAGAACTAAAATGTCCTTACTGGAAGCCATTCCCAAATTGTGCCTTTGGCAAGTTTTCAGATAGTCAGTCAATCACTTGCCCAAATAATAGAGAATGGGACCAGGTCTACATTGAGCACTAACAGTAGACAGGTTTCTGGCCATTCTCAGGAGGAGCCTTCTGCAATTGTGGGATGGATAGGGCTGGATAATTTACAGAACAGCCACCATAGATGGAAAGTATTCTGCTAATTTGACCCCTGAGATATTGGATGTTTTATCTCGATTGTATTGATTTTTATGAATCAGTTAATCAGATTCTTTATACTATATGATGTTACTAAATTGTGAAATGCATGTTTATTGCATTTCCTTTGTATAACATATAGTATGCTTTGAAATTTGGTATAAATTATTCATGTTTTTATTTTTTTCAATGTGGATTACTCCTAGTTCTCCAGAGTGGGGAAATGCTTTGGAACTTTGTAACTTGAAATCATATGTTGCCATGTGTCATATCCTATTTTCCTTGTACAGAGTTGATAATAAATTATATGTAATTTATTTTTTATTTTTATTTATTGTCTATTGCAGAGTTTGAACTTGGGTCCTGGGCACTGTTCCTGAGGTCTTTGGCTCAAGGTTATCTCTCTACAACATTGAGCCACAGTATCAATTTTAGTCTTGATTGAGTAACTGGAGATAAGTGTCTCATGGCAACTTTTCTGCCCAAGATGGCTTTGAACCGATTCTCAGATATCAGCCTCCAGATTAGCCAAAATTACAGGCATGAGCTACCAGCACATAGCTATATGTAATTTCAACTGTAATTTTCTTCAAGTGTTTCATCCTGCACTGAAGTTTATTTTTCTGACAAACTTTCTAATAAATATGTAATCTATTTAATTTTGATAAGTACTGCTGTACCTCCCAATTATTTGTGGCATTTCTGAAATCCAAGTTCCTATGTATGTCAGGGTAGATACTTTTGCCTGTAACAAGTATTGTTGTTGAACACATGACATCTGGCTACTATGAGAACAAAGGATGTGAAGCTACAGTAGCCAGATAAATAACTACCAGGACAATTCAAGGGCAACTCATGTACTCTCTGTGTAGGTGCATACGGAACATAGAAAAGACATTATTTTTTTGTGGGGGGGGTCCGGTCATGGGGCCTGAATTCTGGGCCTGGGTGCTGTCCCTCGACTCTTCTGCTCAAGGCTAGCGCTCTACCACTTGAGCCACTGCACCACTTCTGGCTTTTTTCCTTTTGCTTATGTGGTTATGAGGAATTGAACCCAGGGCCTCATACATGCAAGGCAAGCGCTTTACCTCTGAGTCATCTTCCCAGCCAGAAAAGAAATTCTTATACTTGAAAGTGATTGAGTGTGTGTGCACATAGATGTTGACTTAATTATCTGTTGCTATAGTTTTACACATTCACTAGTATAAAACAATATTTCATATATACATGTATATGTATATGTATATGTATATATATATATATATATATATATATATATATGCAGATCACAGTTTCCAGAATCCAGAGAACCACATCCATGGGCACCGCTTGCTTATGTTGCTCTTTGGGTAATAAGAATGAAACCTGGAATTGTCCAGTGGTAGAGAAATTACTCAGAGATTCAAGCATTTGTCTTTCAATATCTTGCTTGTTCCTAACTCTAAAATTAGGAAGTTTGTTAATATATAATATATGTTATATTAGAATTTATTTATTATACTATATAATGTATAATATATTTTACACTATATATTATATATAATATCTGACAGAATTATATATTTATAAGGAAAATTATAATAAACACATTAGTGTCCATATTTTCCTAGTCATGATTAAGTTCAGCAGAGTTGGTACATTATATCTCAACAGGAAAACTTTACTGAAGTTCTGATGACCTTGAACTAGATAAGAATTCCTGTTAAAAAAAAAAAAAGCCTCTCCTAATTTATGAGCAAAAATAAGTTTGGAAGCTTTTTTTGTTTTGGGTTTTTTTTTGTTTTGGCAGGTCATGGGGCCTGAATTCTGGGCCTAGGTCCTGTCCCTCTCCTCTTCACCTCAAGGCTAATGCTCTACCACTCTAGCCATAGCACCACTTCTGGCTGTGGAATTGAACCCAGGGCGTCAAGCCTGCAAGGCAAGCACTCAACCAATGAGCCATGTTCCGAGCCCAGGTTTGGAAGTTTCTCGGAAGAGGAATTTGGCATTTGCTAAGCATCCTTGATTAGTAAGAATAGGTATCATTTTGCTCCAAATTTTGTCTCCTTTTATGTTCCCTAGACAGTTACACACTATCATCATTCCATCGCATATCTTTAAGTCCTTCTTTTATTTCTTTTTATCATTATTTTGTTGTTGTTGTTGTTTTGATGATCATGAAGCTTGAACTCAGGGCCTAGATAGTGTCCCTGAGCTCCAGGCTAGTGCTCTACCACTTGAGCCACAGGACTACTTCTGGCTTTTTCTGCCTGGGCTTGCTTTGAATCGTAATACTCAGATCTCACTCTCCTGGGTACCTAGGATTACAGGTGTGAGCCACTAGTGCCCAGCAAGTCAGTCTCTTTTAGATATTATTCTAAAAGCCTTCTAACCAAGGTCACTCCTCAGATATAAATGGACCTATGCCAACAGTTCCTTCACACTCTCATCTCCTGTTATGGTTATTATGTGTCTTCTCCATGTTATCTTGAAAATACTTCACTGTTTTCTTCTTAATCCATGATTGTATATGTGTTACTAATATTTACCTAAATTTAGTGGCTATCCACCCTAAATTACTCAACCATTAATTTCATTTATTTTTTTTTCAATATGATTGTTGTTCAGTTCCAATCTGAGCTTATACTCACCTTTTCTACCTCTTGGCATGTGCAGAGACTGGGCCTTTTCTACCTCCAATGCAAGAGGTTAGCCAAAGTATAGCCTACAATATTCCTGCTTAGGATTCAGGACAAGTAGTTGAGTACCTGAAAGAAGCAATGCATTCTTGGCATGGGAATGGGTGGGAGAGACAATAGCCTAGAGAGCAAACTGGTAGACACAACATTTAACAACTTCTTTGGGGAAACTGACCTCCCACACAATGGCAGTGAGATAACACACCTAGTGAATTTTCATATATAAAGGAAGTTATCATGTCTCCCTGCACAACTCACTTTTAGTCAGAAAGGGTCATTCTTTTGTGTACTCCTTAGGCCCAGTCTCACTTGATCTCCATCTTAGACTTTGCCCAGACTCTGTTTCTAACAGAAGGTGCCTGATGAGGAGAAAAATGTGATCTCTTGGTTTCTGACTTGCCCTGTGAGAACTGAGGTCACTTTTAGTTTTGAACCTATTCGTCCTGACAAAGCTGTGGTGAGTGGTGGGAAAACTCATTCTCTGAATTGTGCCATAGTACCAAATCTCTTCAGAGAAAGTCAAGGAATGATGAATCCTGCCTGAGGGATTGAGTTGGTCTATTTCCAAAGAGGTCAATTAATATCTGATTCTGAGTCCCAGGTGGAGGTCTTTTACCAGATCCTCCAAGCTGGAGTGGATGTTCCTCAGATTCCAGACCATCCTCATATTTCTTTAGCTCTTTCTCATGAACCAAAAGGTCACAGGAGTTGAGTTCAGAAACAAGGAGAAATGAGAATAGCAGAAGAATTACTGGCAGGGGAAGGAATTAGAAAATTTGGGTGAAAAAGGGCTCAGAAAATCTAGGATCACTCATATCATTTGGGAATCACATCATAAGATTAGGGAATAAAAGTAATAAATTACTGCCTAAATTCGAAACTCCACTGCTCTGACTACATTACAAGTGCTCTGTCAAAAGGTAGCTGTCCTAGCTCAACGTTGATGAGCAAAATGGAGCACATTTTTTCCTCACAAAGTTTTACTGAGTATCTTCATCCATGCCCCAGGTTGTTCTTACTTTCTACTTCTCTGTTACTTTTCATTGCTGGATTCAGTAAATGATACTTGAATGTGTTATCATCTTCAGACATGTAATCACATTTTCTTTTTTTAATTTTTTTTATTTTATTTGTGAACATACTGTATAGAGGGGTAACAATTACATGGGCAGGATAATGCATACATTTCTTACCAAGCATTGCAGCCTCCTCTTTTGTTTACCCTTCACCTCCCTTCCCAGCCTCCCCCCTGCCCCCCCACCCAATCCTTCCCCTCCCCCCCTGCACCGACGTTGTAAAGCTCGTTTTTGACATGACAACTTGTACTTCTCATTGTTGCAACAGGTCCACCTGAATCCTTAAAAGACTTGTTTTTCCCCATCTCCTCCACAAGTTATACTGACATCAAATATAGTGAAAGCGGGGGTTATACTGTGGGGGAGGGACACACAAAGCAACAAAGAAATAATCTTATAAATGCATTAGAAACACATGCATGAAAGAAAAAAAATATTAAAATACATATCTAAGGGTTCATTTTCCTAACATCACATTACCTGAACTTTTCCGCTTGACTCATACATATACTAGACATTGCAAATAAGGGAAACCATGAGACCTGTGTCCATTTGTTATAAATTAAAACAAATTATGGGGAACATATGTCTATGGTACATTTTCTTCCATGGCATACTTATTTGATGTTATTAAGTATTATTTTAATTGTTTCATTTTTAATACTTGAGGAAAATATTTTGTTAGTATTAGCACTAATCTGTTGCACATTTTTAAAAATTTTTTCCATGTCTGTGTTTTTGTTATTAAGCTTCTAACATTGTCTTGTCCCCCAACTGTTGCCTTCTTAAAATTGGATCAAATTATAAACTGTATATGATGGTCCTTTATGTGTTCATTGATATATTTAAATTTCTTCTAATATCCACATATTATAGGATATCTTCAACCTATTGTAACTCCTCTAAAAATCAATATGGAGGTCCCTTTTAAAGAAAAACATGAAGCCACAAAACCTGTGAAATTAGGATTAGGTGTATAACCAAAAATATTTAGCAGTGATATTGGAGAAATTCACTTCTCTTATATACCAGAACATGTTTATAGTTTTGAATAGCATATTTCTTTATTCCCTCTTTTTTGTGCACCTAAGTTGATTGCACAGCTTTCTTTCTTGCTGCCATGCACATGGATGTTGATGTTGATTTATATTCCTTCTTTATGTATCAAGGTTGCAGTAAAAGTCATCAACACATGTGTCTTTTTGGTATTGTCTAAACTTCCATTATGATCTCCATATGGATTGCACTAGTTTACAATATCACAAAACTAAATACAGTTCCTGATTTATTTCAACCTCTCCAGATGTTTATTTATTCGAGTGGTGATAGTTATTCTGGTGTGTAGGATGGGATTTCAGTGACTTTCCTATTTATTTTCCTTTGTATTTCCTATGTGGATAAGAATCTCAAATATTTCACTTATTTATTAAACACTTACATTTGTACTGCATTCCTGATAAGTGTCTTTCTTTTACTTTTGGTATTTTATCAGTTTTTAAGTTCTATAATATTTGGTTTTTTCACGTTCTAAATATTCACTTTAGTAAGAAGAATTTTTTCATTGCTGTGGTGCAAAATTAACTAAAATCAAAAAATTGTACATTTATACCACTGGAATTTTTTATTAGTTTTACAGCCAGGAAATTGTTTCAATAAAGATGCTGAACTTTTTTCACTAGATAGATTGAAATGATAGTATTTCATATTAGCCTAAACTAATCTCAGAACTAACAGTCACAGCTTGGGCCACAACAGTCTGGGCTAACACAGCACATCCTGCATTTAAATAGAGCAAAGGGCTTCATAAAAGTTAGAAGAAAGGCACCCCCTTTATGAAGCAAATTCCGAAGTTCACAGCAGATATTAGGAATCTGAATATTAAGAAGATCTAAGGATAAAAGTATATAGAAGAACAAATTTAGAGTTCAGAATTCGGGAGGGGGAACAACCACTAGATACCAAAACTCAATGCTGAAGGGAAGAAGTGTTTTACACCAAACCTCAGCTGTGTCTGACTCTCTCATACCAAACACACACACAAACACACACACACACACACACACACACACACACAAACACACACACACACTCACACACCCCTATTGAGAGACCTTAGCCAAAGTATAGCCATTCTGGACTTAGTCCATTTTGAAGGCCTATACTGAAAGTATCCATTGTGAAGGCATTTACTGAAAGTACCTATTGCAAAAACTTTTACCGAATGTTAGGACTCAGGTTCCTGGAAAAACCATGAAATGTCCCTATAACCTTCTTCCCGTAACTCCTCTAGCAATAGCCACCAGCGGATGACAGGAAGGTACCTAAAGCTACAGATTTTTCTTAATATTCCATAGTTAACATAATTTGCTTCTTACTGCTAAGCTTGCACATGTTAGCCAATAAGATTGTTACAATATTATCTCATTAAATGTCAACCAATCACGTAACTGACAAGCTATGAACCAACTTACCTCAGCCCTATGCCCTATAAAAACCCTGTTAACTGAAAGTTTGGAGGTTGCAACTCTGACCCACTGCGATGCTGACAGTTGTGAGTCCAGGCTCGAGCTTGCAATAAGTGACCCTCGTGTGCTCACATCAGAAATGGCTCCTTGGTGGTCTTTGGGGATCATTATCTCAGCACAAGACTAGTGTACACAGAGAACCCCAAGGGCAGCTGTATCTGGGGCAATGAAGTTTTTCCCTCTTCCAAACTGAAATTGTGGTACCCTTTGCCTGGAGGATGGCACCCTATGAGCCCTGCATGCATGGTGAACCAGACGTGGGAAGCCATGTAAGCATCTCCGGGATGGCCTCTTAGAGGCGGGAGAACTTTACTCCTATAGTTGGAAATGGCATGAGGCAGGAGGAAAGTGGGAATCCAGAAGATAGAAGGGGCACAGGACTAAATGTGCCTATCCGTGGAGACACCTTGACACTGCTAAGAAATTTCCCAGCCGACACATAACAGCCACCATGAAAGTCCCCAGAGGCCACTTGTCTGGGGGGCAGTCCCTGGTCCTGATAAAGAGCCAGAACTTCCCCAGTGGCCCTGTGCCTGGCTAGGGTGGAGCAGTACCCACCAGCCATTCTTCCTCTGCCCTGCTGCACATAACCTCACAGCAGCTGCCCGGTCCCCAGCACTCATGGCAGGCCAGCTCTGTGGGATAACCTGAGGCTGTGCCTGCAATTCCTGGTGCCTGCTTCAAGGCAAGAGTGAGGCCTAGTGCACAGCAGAGCAGGCCCTCACTCACATCAAGGGCCTCCAGAGAGGCATGACCACCACTAGCTCAGCACTACTGCCCTCCCCACCCCCAGAGTTTACCTACAAATCCCTGCCTTTTTTATTGAAATTCTTCAAACACTGGTTGTCTCATTTCTCATTGTCTGTTTGGGTGGGATTTGAGACTCCTTCCTCTTCTCACCCAGCCACGAGGCCCCAGGGGCCAAACTCTGCACCTCACAGACACTCCCCAGAACCCAGCTGCATTTGGGGATGCTACTTCCTGAGCCATTGGCCTACTGCCTCCTTCCTTCCTTCACCAGCCTCTGCCAGGGCCTCCCGTACTCTCCCTACTACCCCCATCCCCAACCCCAGCTCAGCCTCCCCCGAGGTCTCCCCTCCTCTCCACACAGCTCCCAGTGCCAACCCCAGCAGGGCTACTGCTCTGGGGAAGACAACTGTGGGCCTGGCCCAGCAGAATCAAAGATTCCACAATGTGCAGCAGGCTTAGAAATTGAGGCAGCATAGGTCACTGAGAAGTGTTTTTCACTTCACTTACACAAGTATTAGTTGTATTAACTTGGTATTCAATTTTGGATTTGGTAACCTCTTATTAAGCCTTTGAAGAATAGCTGGTAGAAATATAGTTCCAAAATTCAGATTGTCTCTTGTTTAATTCTTTTGAGATTCAAAGATGTTTAAGTAGTTATAAGCATCATGAACTCTCATTTCTATAGCAGAGTCTATTCAGAAAATAATTGCCTATGCATCTTTTATCAATTACTTACAAGACTTGAAACTTTTAAAGTTTCAAAAAGTACAGGAAGATCTTTGATTCATGTTGAATGGAAGTGATTAGGTTGAGCTGTTGCATACATTCTTGTGTGTTCGTGTGTGTTTGTGTGTGTGTGTATGTGTGTGAGTGTGCATCTGTGTGTAGGGGGGTATATGTGTATCATTGAAATCAAGGAAAAGGATGTTGAGCCCTGGTCTGTACTTGTTTCCTTTTTCTGAGATATACATTATGGCGTTTCTTTGTTGGTGCTATGCTCTGATTGCTTGCCTTTGCCTGATGTGCACATTCCAGCTCAATTTTTCAATTAAAGCTTCTTTTTTTTTTATAATTCAGCATAAAGGGCTCTGATAGTGTTTTTAGTCTGCCATCTAAGATCTTCTTTTCTTCTTCAAAAATTAACATTCAATATAAATTTTACCTCCTGACTGATTTTTCCTTTCATTTGCATTTTGAAATAAGGATTATATGTCCTTTAATCTCTGTATTTATGAAGAAAACTCATTTTGAAATCTCTGTTTAGTGTAATAACACCTCGACAGTTTTGTTAGCACCAAGACCTTAAAATTACTTTTGTAGTTTTAGTTTAAAATACCTCCTCCATGTTTACAGCATGGGGAGACAAACAATTCCTAGTAAAAATGATAACAGTTTTATTCATTAAAATATCAGATAATTCATAAATTTTGATTATGTCTAGTGGTGAATGAATACATTTGCTCAATAGATTTGTTTGATACACCCTGGCACAAAAATACCACTTATGGGGGCTGAGAAGGTGGATCAGGGATAGACAGATTACCTTGAATGCACGAGACCCTAGGTTTGATTCCACAGCACCACCTAAGCAGAAACAGCTAGAAGAGGTACTTTGGCTCAAGTGGTAGAGTACTAGTTTTGAGCTGAAGAGCTAAAGGACAACGACATTTCACCATCATCAGCAAATTAAATAAATAAAACTCATACTCAAGTACATTTATTTCAAAGGTTGATTACAATTTTAGTTAGGGGCAGGTTGCCAAGATACAGCAGAAATCTGTTGAAAAACTTTACGAAGGATTTCAACTCCTAACAAATACTAAAACCAGAAAGTAAAACATTAGCTCTGCCAACAACATATAGAATTGCTACTCAAAGAGAAACCAGTACTAAGAATGAAATACTTGTTATAACATTTCTTAGGATATTATGGCTTTATATTAATTATCATATAAATTGACCTTCAAAACCTCCATTGGTGGGCCTGAGTCTTAAGGGCACCTACAAAAACTGGAGTACAGAATCAACCTGGATTTTTAAAATTGTTACTGTATTTTAAAAATTGTTATAGGGAACCTTACTTCATTGTTGGTGGGAATGTGAACTTGTTCAACCACTTTGGAAAGCAGTATGGAGGTTCCTCAAAAGACTTCACATAGAGCTCCTTGATGACCCAGCAATCCCACTTTTGGGCATTTACCCAAATGTTTACAAACAAGACCACACTAAAGCTATCAACACAACTATGTTGATTGCAGCATTATTTACCATAGCTAAGATATGGAACCAACCCAGATGTCCTTCAGTAGATGAATGGATCAAGAAAATGTGGTATATATACACAATGGAATTCTATGCCGCCATCAGAAAGAATGACATTGCCCAATTTGTTAGGAAATGGAAAAACTTGGAAAAAATTATATTAAGTGAAGTAAGCCAGGCCCAAAGAAACACAGGTCCCATGGTTTCCCTTATATCCAATATCTAGTATATGTATGAGTCAAGGGGAAAAGGTGAGATAATGTGATGTTAGGAAAATGAACCCTTAGATTTGTATTTTAATGTTTTTTTCTTTCATGCATGTATTTCTAATGCATTTATAAGATTATTTCTTTGTTGCTTTGTATGTCCCTCCCCCACAGTATAACCCCCGCTTTCACTATATTCATGTCAGTATAACTTGTGGAGGAGACGGGAAAAACAAGTCGTTTAAGGATTCAGGTGGACCTGTTGCAACAATGAGAAGTACAAATTGCCATGTCAAAAACCAGCTTTACAATGTCGTTGGGGGGGGGAGGGGAAAGGATTGGGGGGTAGTGGGGAGGCTGGGAAGGGAGGTGAAGGGTAAACAAAGGAGGAGGCTGCAATGCTTGGTAAGAAATGTATGCATTATCCTGCCCATGTAATTGTAACCCCTCTGTACAGTATGTTCACAAATAAAATAAAATAAAATAAAAAGATAACAATTTTGTAAGTCAGGTAATGAGTCCATTTCTTGTTTGACAATCCAATCCCTCCTGTCCCTGTCCACAGTGGTATAGCTCATTGTGAACACAATATCTACAGTGTACAAGTACTGCATTTGTTTGCCTGTTCTCCTTGAATGTCTCTGGCTCCCTCAATGCCATAAATGGATAAACTAGAACAGAAACATCCCTCCTGTTTCCAATTCCTGGAATACATTTCAATATAAACATCAGTAGTTTTATGAGCGTTTCAGGCTTTGTACACACATCCCAAACACGTATACTTTCTACACCAAGTCATAACTCCCACCTGATTCTAAGGTCCACACAGTAATTCTTTTCACTTTCCACACAGGAATACTGAGATTCAGAAAGATTATGTAAGTCACTGGAAATACTGGGCTGAACATAGTGGCTCACTCTTATACATTACCTACTCCAGAGAGTAAGACCTGAAGATCATAGTTTGAAACCAACCCAGGTTGACATATCCATTACATGTTTATCTCCATTTAACCAGAAGAAAGCGAGAATTGTGTGTTTCACATAGTAGAGCTAGAATGCCACAAGACTTGAATGGGAAACCTAAAGAATATTGACAAAATGATGGGTTTTAAGAACTAATGCTGTCCCATATATAATCTCAGACCACACACACACACACACACACACACACACACACACACACACACACACCACAATCGCACTCCTTAAAACAGATGTTAGTACTGAAATCCAAATAGATTTTTTTTAATTTTATAAGTTTTATTTTTTCCTTTAGTGAGGTTTGACTTGATAGTTTCTACTGATGAGCCACAAATTAGAACTTTGTTATAATTATATCCATATCTGTATTCAGAGGAACATTCTCCTAGTTAAGTCTTCCCACTTTTTCAACAATGATAAGTTTTCTCTTGTTGGTCCAGTTTCTTTTTGGGATCTCAATCTCTTAGACTTTTCTGTCTTGCATGGTCTGTAAGTTCATTGATGCAGTAGAACTCAGCCATCCTAATAACCTGGACATAACCTGTCGTGGGAAAAGTGTTCTAAGCTCACCATTCAGTGGAGGTTGTTAGTACGCACCAATAATAACGTTCTCTTCAGAACTGATAACTTGTTAGGTCCAGGAATTCAGGGAAAGAACTCACTGTGTGCTATTTTATGTGTTTTTTTTTAATTTAATGGCAGCTTCCACCTATTGTCTACTTTAAGCATTGTGTGAAGAGAAGGATTGCCCCTAAGAGACAGAAGCACTTTATTAACTGTTGCTGTCAAAACATAGAAGGAGAGAAAGAAGTTCTGAAGGAAGCATAGAGCCTAGAAACTGATTTTGTAGAAACTCAAACTGCGTTTTATCTTACCTTCAAAATAGAAAGTCAGAGACTGCAGTTACTTGTAAGCTCCATTTCTACTCCTGAGCAGGGGGCTCCCTTCCCCTTTGCCCTTCTGACAATTTACATCAGGAGCAGGTGGGAAGATGTAACAAGAACACTTAGAGTTTGGGTCTGGGATTAAAAACTCCTTTTTGTGATCATAAACATTCCAACACTACCTGAATTGAACCTGAGGTGCAGAAGGAAGTAAGGTTAGTAATTCAGAAACTTATAATTACTTCTAAGTTTGCTATCTAAACTCATCCATTTCCACCCCTCAGAAACCTATTTCCCAACTGTGTAGACACCCTTACACTCTGTTCTCCTCGAGCATTTGAGTGTGGGGCATCATCTCCTTCTTATGTGTACTGCTTTACAAATGGAGGTTTTCTCCTAGGCTCAAAATGATTTCATTGATTGGGACATTGTGCAATATGCTAAACAGAGAGTTACCTGGAAGGAAGGTCCTAGAAGGCAAAACATCTACTAGGACAATGGAAACCCATGGTTTGGCATGCTTAATGTTTTAACTTGTGCACTGAACTAACAGGAGAAGATGACACACTAAGAAATCTGCCAATTATGCCAAATAAAGAGATATGATGAAGGTCAGAGAAAGGACATAAAAACATTGATTTCATCTTGGTCATGACAAGACAACATCTTACCACACCTTCAATATTCTAATCCATACTCACCTACTTTTTTATTCACCCATGTCATTAGGTCTGAGTTGTATGTAGGAGTCCTCAGGGCCTTCACAACAGGAAGATCTCGGGGAGAGATTAACACTGGTCTGCCATTTTGAGCATAAAATAACCAGTTTGATGAAAGCTCTTAGTAATATCCTACAAATATGTGCATTATCCTACTACACTTGGTAAGTATCCCCTCAATAAATTATCTTTGGTTTTGTCACTTGCTGACATAGCAGCTGTCTGGTAGCTCCATTGTGAATTTACTTTATGCTGTGAACCAGAAATTGAGGAGAGACTGACCAGAACACATTTGCATCTTTCTCAATGAGCAGTGAATGACAGCAGAATATTTAAGAAGCTCCCCATGTTATCAGTTAGCTAGTACCATCTTGGATTCCAGCTCAAATCTTGATAAACAGATACAGAAGTTAGCTTGTTGTACCATATTGACAGCTAGAGAGGTAGATGAGAAAGTGGAAGGGTTTGGTGTGAAAGCCACAGGTTGATATGAAGCACAATTCAAAAGATGTGGAGATGAAGCGAGCTAACTGGAGGGAAATAGAGAGGCAGCTGAAACAGAAGAGCACCTAGAGAGAGAAGATAGAGCAAGTTTGATGCCACCTAGACATCAAAGTATTCCATCTGAGGTACAACAAACTGGTTGTGCAGAGCCACAGAGATAAGTTGGAAGAACATCAGCAAGTGCTCTTGCCCATTTCTAGGGAGCTCCCAAATTGCCATGGTAAGAATTGGTAGCTTTTCAGAGCACTGCTGCTTAGCACATCTCAGATCCCTTGCTACCATTATAATTGACACTGGAGAGGAGCAGCAAGAGTTGTATGCGGTGATTGCAGCTCACTATGTGGAGCCTGTTCTGTAGCATTGTGGAGTGTGGTCTCTCAGGATGCTTAGAGCAAAGATCCTATAGCTGATGTCAAAGAATGCAATCTACTTGGAGTAGATATTTATATATGGCACGTGCCTGAACACAAGCTGATAATGAGCTGCTAGAGCTAGTTTCCCTAAAGATCTAACAGCCAAAACTGGACAGGAAATCCCAGAGCTCTGCACCACATCAGGCCACCATGCCAATTGCTTCTACCATAGTACTGGCTACCCAGTTTACACACCCATGACTTTGTTACCCTGATTGTGCCCCACAATCCTTCACAACTTTTACTCTTTCACTTTGTCTATGCTTACTTGTCCCTGCTAAACAGTTCTGGATACCTGTGTTAGCTACCCCAACCCCTGCAAAGCTGTTGCTGCTAACCAATTTCCTAACACTGGAACTCAGCAATTACAGTCACAATTAACCTTTACCTGGTATCCTAGTCTCTACTACTCTTTTCTGCTACCCATAATTCGTAACACCATGGTTCCAGCCACCTGAACCCTGACACCCCTGTCTCCGCGGTCTCTGATACCCCATTCCCAAACAAAGTAAGGGAATAGTGGGCACAGAGAGTTGACTTGGATACTCCTCTTGCAGGCATATTGGGACAAGTTATTCCTCAGGTTTTTAACGCGTGGGACTAACTGGTGGTGGAAAGAAAACAGCTTACTCAAAGTTGACAAAAATCCAAGGACATGACATAACTTATTGCTAGGAAAAGAAGGCCCTGCAGTGAAAGTTAATGAGAAAGAAAAATTTACAAATAGCATTGGGAACGATGCAAAAGGTTGAGCTTACTCTCTTCTACTAGTGGTCTGAATTATTTTATGACATATGATATGTAACTACATTGCATTTTAAAAATTATATGAAGATGCACATTTATGTGGTATTTATATTAATTGATGGACTAGTTGAATAGGATCATGTTAGTGATATTCAATAGTTTATGCTCTATGATATGCCCATGGGTCTGCCTTTGGTAATATGTATTGAGCTATCTAACAACAAATGGAATTTCATTGTCAAATACTACACGGAGATTATTCGTGCTAGTACCAAAATCAAACCTGGAACAAGAAAACTGAATAAAGCTACAAGTTTGAAGGGAGGGGGTCACTGGTAAGGGCTACGATAAAAGAGAAATTCTTCACCATGGAATCTTGGAAGAATAGAATGTGTTTTATTGAATTACTAGCTTTTAAAACATTCTTAGAAAGCAAAACATTGTTTTTATTCTTGATATTTGGAACCTCTTTAATGAATAGTTTAACAAAAAATTCTCAATACAAATTTGAAAATTCAATGATGTGAATTATCAGATTAAGATTATACTCAAAGTTGCCTTGAGAGGCAGGCAGGCTGCATTCCTTTTCTATTAAATTAATGGAATAAGCTTCCTTTTGAATGGTTGGACAATCCATGACACTTGTTCCAAAACAAAAAATATACTGTAGAGAAAAAAAAGAGTAATTCTGGGAAGACAGCAGAGGAGAACCTGGAGGCTAACCAAGCTCTCACCTAGAAAGCAGTCTTAGTGTTCCAGTGAACAGTCCTAGGTGGGAGAATTATACCAAGTGTGCCATCCCAGTAGAGAGTTTTGCCAGAAAGGGAAAATCCAGGAAAGGAAACAGATCTGAGCAATTGTCGGTAGCTGTGGCTGTGGTGACAGCGGGGTAGCAGTGGCCGTTGCTGCCATACCTACAACACAGAGAGTCCTGGACAAAAGTGCCTGACACAGCAAGTGATCAGATTCTACGCAAAACCAGCAAGAATTGACAAGGAGCAGATATCTTTATCCTGCAGATCACAGACCAGATACGACTCAAGAATCAATACACTGGCATGAGTAGAACCCTGACATAATAACACCTTCTCAGGGAGCAGAGGAGGAAACGTCACCCCACTCCCTCCTCCTCCCCACTGTGCCACTATCTGAAATCTCCATCTTTGATACTGGCAATGGCTCAGAATATAGCTCCAACCCTGGCCTTGGAGGAAAACAAAAGGGTCATTTGGCAGGTCACAGGAACCTGACCTGACCTGCCAGGCTCAGCTCCACCCAGGAGAAAGTCACCCAGCCCAGGCAGTGAAAACTCTGCCCCCAGAGGGGGCAAACTGGGTAAACAGAGCCAGAGGGTTGCCCTCCCTATAGCAGCCTAGATAATCAATTGAAATTCAGTAAACATAAACCTTGAGAATTACTCCATGCTGGGCTCTGTGAGTGTCTCAGAAGATAGCCCCTCAGGGAAAAGCTACTGTTTGCTGAAAGGCCTCAACTCTACCCAGAACCTAGGCTCATCACAGCATTTCCAAACAAGAGGAAACAGCCAACTCACTCATTTGTAAGAAACAAAGCAGATCTCCCTCCACTGAACTAACCTGGGAGGAGGTTCACAAAATTCTGGGTAAAGCGGACCATTTTTCTGCCTGCCCAAACAAACTAACTTAAGAAACCAATCAAGCCACAGGAAAACCAAATACCATTAGTAGACCAGAGACTCCACCAACAGATTAGTTATAGACACAAGGGAGATACAGGATCTTCCCATTTAACGCCCCGCCCCACCTCCGCCAAAGAACCCTTTCTTTGTACATTTTTATTAACTTGTAATTTTTTTAAAAAATTGTTTTCTATTAATCATTTTTCCTCTTATAATTTTTATTTTAGGTGTATATGTATGTGCACTTTTGTATTTTAATTTTATCTCTACTGAACTTTTGATCCTTTTCCTTTCTTTCTTTCTTTCTTTCTTTCTTTCTCATTCTTTTCACTTTCTTCTCTTCATTCTCTTTTGGGTGACTTAATTGCTGTTCTGCTCATTCTCAGATATACCCTTCATTGATCATTAGACCTTATTCCACATTGTTTACACACTTAATCCAGAAATTTATTACTTATTTCAAAAACTCTTAGGCTTAAATTCCTTAATAACCATATTATCTCATAATACCTATATATTATAATTATTTTTTATTTTTATTTTTATTTTTACTATAAGTATTTTTAGTTCTTTATATCTCCTTTCTACTCCTCCTCTCCTCTCATCCTTTTCCCATTCTTCACTCAATATTACTTCTTTAAACTTGAATAATTTTTGTGTTTCACTTTTTAAATTTAAATTTTGGTTTTTCCATTTTTTCTTGCCTCTTTTATTTTCTCTTCTCTTTCTCCTATCATTCTGTCCAATCCATTTTCCCCTTTCAGATTAAGACTTGGTTAATTTCACTCTCCGTTTACCTATCGACATCTCTCTAATCCTATTTTCCCCCCTTTTCTCCCTAAAACTAATCATTTCTGGTTTGCCAAATTCTACTTTGCTGTTCTTAGCCCATTAATACATTGTTGTTTTATGTTGAATAGATTGTATCTGTTGAAATAGATTGTATCTGTCGACTTTTGACTGTGCAACTACAGGACTTTGGTTGATGCTTGCCTTAAAATAGTGTTCTAGCACAAAACTGGTGTTACTTTCATACCAAATAGAGGCATTCATGGAATCTATTAAAAGACAGCTGAAAGAAGTCAGGGAGACCCGAAAGGGAATGTTGAATGGAGTCCAACAGAAGGAATTAGAGTCCAAGGAAACCATAACCAATCAACTAAGTCCTGTGAGAATAAACATTGAACACGAAATTAAGGAAGTAAACAAATTCATACAAGATCTAAAACAAAGCTTCAACAAAGAATTTGAAGCCATCAAAGCTGACCAATTAGAAGGAAAAGAAATTAAAAAAAGTAGAAATTCTTGACAGTAAGTTAGACCATGCAGAAGTCTGAAACTCGGGGATTAAAGACAGCCGATATATTATAGAGGAAGAACATACAACTATCTAAGACAAATCCAAGAAATATGATAGATCTATTCAACATTTGGAAGACACAAACAGAAAGCCTAATCTGAGGATAATAGGTATAGAGGAGCTGATGGAAACAGAAGGTCTAGGAAATTTGTTTCACAGGATCCTAGCAGAACGCTTCACAAACATGCAAAAAGATAGGCCTATTCAGATACAAGAAGCTTTTAGAACCCCAAATAGACCAGACCATAACAAGACATCACAACTACACATTATAATATGCACAGGATCAATTCAGAACAAGGAAAAGATCCTTAAAGTTGTCAAGGAGAAAATATCAATCACCTATAAGGGGAACCAATTAGAATCACCTCAGATTTCTCAGCAGAGACAATTAAAGCAAGAAGGGCCTGGAATGATGTAGGCCATGCCCTAAAGACAAACAACTATCAACCAAGAATACTGTACCCAGCTATACTCTCCTTCATAACTGAAGGACAAATAAAAATTTTCCATACCAAAGAAAAAGTGAAACAATATATCTCTACCAAACCAGCCCTACAAAAGTTACTTAAAGATGTCCTACACAGAGAAAACCAACAGGAACATAATAAAGGCTAAGAAACTGCACCCAAATTGAGAATCCAAGAACCGTAGGAAGAACCCAGTTGGAGCAGCCCCCAAGAAGGTGCATAAAATGGCAGGAACTTCCAAATATCTCTCAGTACTATCTCCCAACATTAATAAACTTAACAATACACTTAAGCAACATAAACTGTCTAGTTGGATTTTTTAAAAAAGATCCTTCTGTCTGCTGCATTCAGGAGTCACAACTTGCTCATAAAAAGGAACACATGTTGAAAGTGAAAGGCTGGACAAAATCTATCAAGCAAATGGCCTCATAAAGAGGAAGGAGTTGCAATCCTAATATTAGATAAAACACATTTCAAATTAAAATTAGTGAGAAGAGATAAAGAAGGTTGCTATATAATAATTAAGGGATCTCTCCTTCAGGAGGATATTACAATTCTAAATATCTATTTCCCATAAGAGCACCCAAAATTATCCAAGTAACTTGACTTTTTCTCACATCTCCCATAGATCCAAAGATATTAATTGTTGGGGACTTAAACACACACTCTCCCCACTAGATATATCAACTCGGCAAAAAATTAACAGAGAAACTATGGATATAAAAAACTGCATAGATCACCTAGATTTAACAGACATCTACCGAATTTTTCACCCAGCAGCATCAGAATACACGTTTTCTCAGTAGTACAGGGAACTTTTCCAAAATAGACCACATTTAGGTCACAAAGCAAATTTGTCCAAATCCAAAAACATTGAAGTTATACCTTGCATTCTCTCAGACCACAAGGGAATAAAATTAGAACTCAAAACCAAAAGCCACCAATGAAAGTCATGTAACACATGGAGGTTGAACAACACACTGTTGAATCACCAGTGGGTCATGGAAGAGATCATAAACGAAATTCAAATGTTTATAATATTCAACAAAAATGAACACTCAAATTACCAGCTCCTCTGGGACACAGAAAATGCAGTAGTCAGAGGCAAGTTTATAGCTCTGAGTTCCTACATCAACAAATTGAAGTGATCTGAAACCAACAATTTAATGACACATCTGAGCCTCCTTGAAAAAGAGCAGCAGGATAAACCCCAAACCTGTAGATGGAAAGAAATAATTAAAATTAAATCAAAATTAAATGAATTAGAATCCAAAAAAGCATAGAAAGAATCAACAAAACAGAGTTGGTTCTTTGAAAAATTAACAAATTGACAGACCCTTAACAAATCTTATTAGAAGAACAAGAGAACACACTCAAATAAATAAACTCAGACATGAGAATGGAAACATCACCACAGAAACAACCAAGATTCAGTACATTATAAGGAATACTTCTCAAACCTTTATGCTAATAAGTTTGAGACCCTGTCAGAAATGTACCGTTTCCTAGTAAATATAGACATGCCGAAACTAAACCAAGATGAGTTAAACCATCTTAACTGGCCCATATTAAGCAATGAGATAGAAATAGCAATAAGAGACCTCCCATCTAAGAAAAGCCCAGGACCAGATAGTTTTACAGCGGAAATCTACAAGGCCTTCAAAGCAGAGCTCACATCAATACTCCTCCAAGTCTTCAATGAAATTGAAAGAGAAAGTTCACTACCGAACTCATTCTATGAAGCCATCATAAACCTCATCCCCAAACCAGGCACGGACTCATCAAAGAAAGAGAACTATAGACCCATTTCTTTGATGAATATTGATGCAAAACTTCTCAACAAAATTTTGGTCAATCGACGTTCACAATTCATCCAAGAAATCATACATCATGATCAAACAGGATTCATGTCAGGGATGTAAAGCTGCTTCAATATACACACATCAATTAAAACAATAACTTACATCAACAAGAGCAAGGATAAGAACCACATGGATACCTCAATAGATGCATAAAAAGGATTTGACAAGATCCACCACCCATTTATACTGAAGGTTCTGGAAAAATTAGGAATTCAGGAAACATTCCTCAATACAATAAAGGATGTATATGACAAACCTACATCCAGCATTTTACTTAATGGTGAAGAAATAAAGGTATTTCCTCTTAACTAATGAATGAGATAAGGATGTACACTCACTCCACTTCTCTTCAAACTAGTATTAGAATGCCTAGCTACAGCAATAAGATTCAAATATAAAATGGAAGCCAAATAGGGAAAGAAGAAGCTCTCCCTCTTTTTAAATGACATGAACTTGGATTTAAAGAATCCCATGGACTCCACTCCCAAATTATTCATGCTTATTCAAAACTTTGACAAAGTAGCAGGGTATAAAATTAATCCTCAAAAAACAATGGCTTTTCTGTATGCCAACAATGAGAAAAGTAGGGCTGAAATCAGGAAAGCAACTCCATTCGTAATAGCCCCACAAAAAATAAAATACCTAGGACTTAAAAAAGAACAGAAGGACCTCTATGATGAAAACTTTAAAAACCTGAAAAAGGAAATCAAAACCGAACTTACAAAGTGGCAAAATCTCCGATGCTCCTGGATTGGAAAGATCAACATAGTGAAAATGGCAATACTTCCCAAGGCTATCTACAAATTCAGTATGATACCTATCAATATTCCAGCCTCATTCTTTTGGTAAAAAGAAGAGGCAATCCAAAAATTCATATGGAACAATAAAAGACCACGAATAGCAAAAACGATTATTTAACTGAAACGACAGTGCTGGAGGAATATCAATACCAAATTTCAAACTCTTCTACAAAGCTATAGTAATTAAAATAGGTTGGTATTCTCACAAGAACAGACCATAGGACCAATGGACTAGAAATTAAAACCCAGAAATGAACCTACAGACCTATAGACATCTAATGTTCGATAAGGGAGCTAAAAAATAGAATGGAAGAAACACAACCTCTTCAGTAAATGGTGCTAGCAAAATTGGTTAACTACTTGTAGAAAACTAAAGCTAGATCTTTATATATCATCCTGAACCAGAATGAACTCCAAATGGATCAAAGACCTCGGAGTCAAACAGATACTCTGAAAACATTAAAGAATGGAATAGGAGAAATCTTAGGTCTCCTTTGCACAGGCTGAAATTTCTTAATAGACACACAGAATTACAACAAATCAAAGAAATGTTGGACGATTGGGATTGCATGAAATTGCAGAGCTTCTGCATGGCAAAGGACATAGCTAGCAAGATCAGTTGAAAGCCCATTTATTGGGAGAAGGTCTTCACTACCATAAAGAGACAAGGGTCTCATATCTAAAATATACCTGCAACTCAAAAATATTAAATCCCCCCAAAACAAATACGCAAAGAAACAACTGCCCAATAAATAAGTGGGCTAAAGACTTAAAGAGAATCTTCCCTGAAGTTGAAAGAAGGATGGCCGATAGACACAGGAAGAAATGCTCAACCTCTCTAGCCATAACAGAAATGCAAATCAAAACAACATTGAGATACCACCTCACCCCAGATAGAATGGCTATAATCAAGAACTCTAATAACAACAGATGCTAGAGGGGATGTGGGCATAAGGGAAATTTATTGCATTGTTGGTGGGCATGTAAACTTGTTCAACCACTTTGGAAAGTAGTATGGAGGCTGCTCAAAAGTCTCCACATAGAGCTACCCTATGACCCAGCAATCCAACTTTTGGGCATTTACCCAAATGGTCACAAACAAGACCATATTAAAGCTACCAGCACAATTATGTTTATTGAACCATTATTTACCATAGCTAAGATATTGAACCCACCTAGATGCCCCTTAGTAGATGCATGGATCAATAAAATGTGATATATATATATATATATATATATATATATATATCACATTATATATATACCACATTTTATATATATATACCACATTTTATTGATCATATACATATATTATATATATCACATTTTATATATATATACCACATTTTATTGATCATATATATATGTACCACATTTTATTGATCCATGCATCTACTATATATATGATATATATGATATATATCTATCTATATACTATATATGTATATATATATATATGTTATATATAAGTATAGATATATATATACATACATATATATGATATATATACATATATATGATATATATAACATATATTTATGTATATATGTATCATATATATGTACAATGTATATATATGTTCGATATATATATATATGTTCGATATATATATATGTATATATATATATACACACACACACAATAGAATTCTATGCCTCCATCAGAAAGAATAACATTGCCCTATTTGTTAGGAAATGGAAAGACTTGGAAAAATTGATATTAAGTGAACCAGTCCCAAAGAAGCATAGTTCCCCTGGTTTCCCTTATTTGCAATAGCCAGAATATGTCTGAGACGAGCAGAATAGGTCAGAGAATTTGGTGTTAGGTGAAATGAACCACAAGATAAGGATTCCATGTATATTTTTCCTTGCGATATTTTCTAACATATTTATGAGATGATTTGTATATTGCTATGTATGTCCATCACCCACAGTATAGCTCCTGCTTTCACTGTATTTGATGTTGTTATAATTTTGTAGGGGAAGGGAAAAAACTAATTTTTTATCTAGGGATACAGGTGGACCCATTGCAACAATGAGATATACAAGTCTTTAGGTCAAAAAATGAACTTTACAACTTTGATGGGGGGTGGGGGCAGGGTTGGGTGGGGAGAGGAGGGGAGTATGGAAAGGAATGGGAAGGGGAAGCAAAGAGGTGGCAACAATGCTTGATAAGAAATGTACTCGTTATCTTGCCCATGTAATTGTAACTCGTCTGTTTGGTATTCTCACTATAAAAAAAAATAAATAAAAAATGAAAGAAAAACGATCTTTACACCTTGGCCGGCGAGGGTGGGGGGCGGGCAAAGGGGTGTCTGGAGAGCACGGGGGGCGGCAGATGAGAACAGATGGGAAGGGGAAAAAAAGGAGGAGGCAACAATGCTTGATGAGTAATGTACTCATTATCTTGCCCATGTAATTGTTACCCCTCTGTATGGTATTTTCACAAATATAAATAAATAAATATGAAGGAGACTCAAGGCTGCTGAAATGACCATATTTCCAATTTGGACTTTAATGGGACTTTTCTACAAACAACAAGATTTTCATCTTAACATAATAATTTCAAAATGTATTGCTACAGAATAGATTGTAAATGTAATATTTAATACTATTGGAATACTTGAAGACAAAGTTTTACAGAAAACTTTAAATTTCAGATAAACTGCAATATTCCAATAAATACATAGAAGAAATATAATTTAAAATTCACTGATCAAAGCAAACCCTGTCAGGAATGTCTGAAAGATGTTTATCTTAAAACAGGAATTGGCACTGTGGCTCAAGTGGTAGAGGGCTCCACTTGAGCTGAAGATCTCAGGGATATGTTTACACCCTGAGATTAAACCCCAGGACTGACAAAAATAAAATTTAAAGAATTGAAGCATTAAGGCTGGGAAGGAGACTCAGTGGTAGAGTGCTTGTCCTGAATGCATGAGGTCCTGGGTTCAATTCCTCAGCACCACATAAGCAGAAAAATGTGGAAATGGCTCTGTGGCTCAAATGGAGAAACACTAGCCTTGGAGCTGTAAAGCTCATCAGGTACAGCAACCAGACCCAGAGTTCAGGCCCTCCTACCACCACCACCACCAACAACAAATTAAAGCATCAAACAACCTGAAGTTGTCCAGAATAATGAGTGTGGCATTATCCATTTACATGACTTAGTGACCTTAAACCTAGTTTAAAAGGGGAAGTGGTGGGCAATTTGTGTGTTTTCCAAAACCTGCAAAATTATTTTGTACTTTCCCAAGGAGGAAGAAAGGAAGGAATGGGGGAGGAAGGGAGGTGTTTGGTGACCTTTCCTTTTGGTTCAGTGGTTGTTTTGTGGAGTCAAATTCATAGAAATTCTGCTTGCAATCCTACTTGCATTGGGGGGTAAGGGGGATGAAGAAGCCATGCCCTGGAAGTGGTTTTGTCCTGTCCTTGGCCTAGTTCCAACCATCACTGGATAATCCAAGTCCCACTTCAGGACCAAGAAGCCTTGAAGACTACTGATCCACTAGGCAGATGGACCTAACCACAGCCAGAAAAGGCAAAAAATGCAATGCTGAGGGCAGCACTGGAAATCTATACCAGGAAGAGAGTTTTATATTTTTTATTGTAAAAATACTATACAGAGGGTTTACAGTTACATGAGTAGGGTAATGAGTACATTTCCTATTGAGCATTGTTATCTCCTCCTTTGTTTTTCCCCTATTACCTTTCCCTCCCCAACTCTCCAACTCCTCCCTCCTTGACCCCTACCCGACATCGTAAATTCATTTTTGACAGTGTCCTGTACATCTCATCATCACAATGGGTCAACCTGCATCCCCATTTCAGCATTCTGCTATAACCTTTCCACACCCCAAATTACAAAATGTATACAAAAATGCAGAACACTGGAATCAAATACAATGAAAACAGTGATTATACGATGGGGGGATGAACCTACAAAAAATCACATAGTGCATTATAAGCACATTAAAAACAAAAACAAGAAAGAAAAAATCACTTGTGTGTGTGACTTGGGGTACCTTTCACTTAATATCAACTTATATGGTTATACATCCATAGCCTTTGATCTTCTCTGCTTGTCCTAGACATATACTAGTCCTTGCAAACAAAAACCATGGGAAATATGTCTCTTTGGGTCTAGCTTACTTCACTTAATATAATATGTACCAAATCCATTTCCTAACAAATATGACAATTTCATTCTTTCTAATGGAGGCATAGAATTCCACTGTGAGTGTGTGTGTGTGTGTGTGTGTGTGTGTGTGTGTGTGTGTGTGTGTGTGTGGTGTATGTGTGTTGTGTGTGTGTGTGTGTGTATCACATTTTCTTGATCCATTCATGAACTGAGGAGCATCGAGGTTGGTTCCATATCTTAGCTATGGTGAATAATGCTGCAGTAAATATGGTTGCACAGGCAACTTTGGTATGACCATGTTTGTGATCTTTTGGGTAAATGCCTAAATGCCCAAAAGTGGGCTTGCTGGGACATAGGGGAACTTTACATGAAGTCTTTTGAAGAACTTCCATACTGCTTTCCAAAGTGGTTAAACAAGTTTACACTCCCACCATCAATGAAATAGGGTTCCGTTTTAGCCACATCCCCTCCCACATGTTGTTATTAAATTTCCTGATTATAGCCATTCTAACTAGAGTAAAGTGCAATCGCAATGTTGTCTTGATTTTCAGTTCTTTTGTGGCTAATGGTCTAATGGCCATTTTTATTTCCTCTTCAGAGAAGTCTCTCTTTAAGTTTTAGCCCACTTAATTATTGAGCAGTTGTTTCTTTGATTATCTGCTGTTGGGGGATTTAATTTTTTGAGTACTAAGTACATTTTAGATATAAGACCTTGTCCTTTATATACATCATGAAGATCTTCTCCCAGAACGTGTGTTTTTTTATTGATATTGCTAGCTATGACCTTTGCCTTGCAGAAGCTCTCATGTTTCATGCAATCCCATTTGTGCAACGTTTCTTTGATTTCTTTTTCTGAATATTGTAATATGTTTATTACATACAGACTGCATCAGCATTTGGAATTTATAATTTCATCTCATCTTTTAATAGTAAATTACTTGTTTCATAAAGAGATGAATTAAGGAATGAATTTCTTAACTTATTTTTCTTTACTCTTTGTTTCTGGCTCTCTATTAAGAAAATTTCGGTATGTGCTAAAAAGCCCTAGAATTTATCCTATTCCTTCATGTAATGTTTTCATGGTGTCCTCTTTTATTTTGAGGTCTTTGATCCATTTGGAGTTGATTCTTGTGCAGGATGATATATACCGATCCAGCTTTAGTTTAACAGGTGTTTAACCAATTTTTCCCACACCATTTACTCAAAAGTCTGTCTTTCTTCCATTCTCTTTTTTTAGCTCCCTTGTCAAAGATTAGGTGGCTATTGGTCAGGGGGTTCATTTCTGAGTCTTCAGTCCTACTCTACTGGTCCTCAGGTCTGTTCTTGTGCCAGAAACAAGCTGTTCTTATTACTATGACTTTTTAGTAGCGTTTGAAATTTGGAACTGATATTGCTCTAGTGCTGTTCTTTTTGCTAAGAACTGACAAACCTACAGCCAGCGTTATACTTAATGGTGAGAAATTAAACCCATTACTTATAAATTCAGGAATAAGATAAGGATGTCTGCTCTCTCCATTCCTTTTCAACTTAATATTAGAATGCTATCTTGGGCAATAAGATAAAATGCAATCTTAAAGGGATCCAAATAGTAAAAGATGAAGTAAAACTCTCCCTCTTTGCAGATGACATGGTCTTGTATTTAATGAAACCCATGGACTCCATTCCCAAGTTACTTGAGCTGATCAGAAAATTTGGTAAACTAGCAGATTATAAAATTAACCCTCAGAAAATAAAGGCTTTCCTGTATTCCAATAACGATAAGAGTGCAGCTGAAATTAGGAATGCAACCCCTTTTTACTAGCCGCACAAAAAAATAAAATACCTAGGAGTTAATTTAAGAGGTGAAGGACCTCTATGATGGGAACTTTAAAAACCTGAAAAAGAAAATTAAAACAGAGCTATGGAAGAGGGAAACTTCCCATTCTCCTGGATTGGGAGGATTAACATCATGAAAATGGCAATACTGCCAAAGGCTATGTCCAAATTCAATGCAATACCTACCAATATCCCAATGTCACTCTTCAATGAAATAGAAGAGGCAATCCAAAAATTCATATGGAATAATAAAAGACCCCGAATAGCAAAGAAGTTTATTGTGATTCTCATTTTGTATTGCTACCTTGATTCTACAAAGTCATTTATGAATTTTAACTTTCTTACCTCCCTTTGGATAAACCTCACAAACACTATGCCTCTAGGTCCCAGACACTTAACTCTTAGCTCTGGACAATTGTTCCTAGATAGTGAGTTACTTAATTATATTTTGAGCGCAAAAAACATGCATATAAAACTAGCACATTTTGATCTTATGAGAAAGCAGCCTTTTTTTCCCCCTCTCAAATTTATTTCCTGATGGCATTTTTATAGAGAATCTGCTTTCATTTTTAAATGAAAGACTGGTAGGAAACTGTGTTCATAATCTGGCTCCTTCTCTCACCTCAACACCTAAAACACAAATTTCACAAAGCATTTACAAGAAACAATACAAAAACCAAACTTGGGAATGCTCAGATGCAGAACGTTTTACAAAACCCAGAATAACTCTGCTGTCTGAGGGAGGGGCTGATCCTCAGGGCCCAAGCCCACGGGGCAGGCATGTGTTAGATGTGAGTCAGTGACAATGTATCATTCACCAGCAGCTGCCGGGTTGCTGCCCTAGCTGAACAGTAGGTGCACCCTGATCCTCTCCCACAGTCCCAGGCGAGGTGCCTGCAATGGCCTGATATGGGCAGGCTGCCACTAGGATCCTACTTCACCAGACAGACCAGCATGCCAGATGAAGTGGCTGCCACCTGAATTATCAATTATTTTTTGGAGCAGTATTAAACAAAGTGATACACATTACTGTATGATATGTAATGCTATGCTATATCCTTGAGTCTCTAGTCCAAAATCATTGAACTTTATACCAACAAGAATGGATTTTATTGTTTGTATTCATAAGGCCATAATGGAAAACTGAAATAAAAGTACAACAAAACTCCTATCCATAAACACGTGATTAAATCACATAATTTAAAAACAATTGTAAGTAGTGCAAATGAAATTATACTAGAATAGTAAAATACACACAAAATACATTACATTAGTTACATTCAAATGTAAAATAGGTAATTACAGACAGAATTCCTACTGGATAAAAATATTATAGTGGTTTAAAAGGTTGAAGTGATATAGTTTATATATTTTGTTTTTATAAAACTTATTTATATCTCCAAGTTCTGTTTATCTCAGTGAAGGAAAATGTTAGAAAGTAGATATTATATGTGGCACCTCTTGCTTGCAGTACCACGAAGGAGAGTGGCACTTCCTAATGGGAGTCCTGAGATGAAACCCACACCCAGCCCAAGTAGGCCCATCAGGGGTCCATGTGGTGACCCTAAGGGGGTCCAGGACACTGCATTGTTGCTGCAGCAGGTGCAGGACCTTTGCGGTGGGCTGTAGCCAACCAGGGTCCATTGGTGACCAAACCAAGCAACCCAGACTCAGGTGCCAAAGCCAGGGGGAAGGCAAGGCAAGTCCTGCCTTCCATCTGTGCAGCCTAAACTGCCAAGGCCAGGCCCTTTCCCCTGCTTTGGAGAACAACGAGGGTAGGGGGTGAGCCCATTGCCTCCAAATGGAGTATCCCTGGAATGGCACCCAGAGCTGGGCCCATGTGGGCCAGAAAGGCGACGGAGGAGGCTACACAGCAAAGCAAGAGGAACTTCATTCCCTCGGTGCTGCAGCTGGTGTGCTGATTGGACTATGTAGGGTTGGCCCTGTACCCGAGTCCACAAGGACCAGAAAATGGAGGTCCACAGAGTTGCTGAAGGGGCTCCAGGTTGCTGAGCTGCTGTATCTGTCACAAGCCAGCTGGCAGAAGGGCCAACACATGGCTCCAGTACCCAGACCCCCTTAAAAACAAATGAGGTGAACCAAGGCTGGGCTGCCTGGCCCCAAGGGGGCAGACTGCATGCCCATCCTTCCTTTACCAATGGACTGTACAGTGTACAAACAGGGTGTCCCCCACCCCGCACTAATGGGGGCAGACAGTGACCCCAGAACAGAGTCTCCCTAGGATGGGCCACGCACTCAGGAGCACAGAAGACCAGTACCAACACAGCTGGAGGAGGAGAGGGCAACAGTGGCCTCAACTCCATACCCAGAGCTGCCAGCTCCTGAGTGAAATGGAGCAACTGAGACTGGGAAGTTAGGTGCGAAGGGTGGGCTGGGCTCATCTGGAAATGCTCGGGAGCATGCACACACATCCACTCACTGCACATCCACCATAAAGGATTTGGCCACACATCTCAACGGGAGACCTGAGGAGGCACCCACACCCACAGGGACAACAGAAATGGAGTTTCATGTGGTGACTTGGAAAGGGCTCCAGGGCACAGCTTTGGAGCAATGAACAACTGGCAAAAAAAAAAAAAAAAAAAAAAGACGTCCAGTAAAACTTTTCAACAATGATAACCTATTATACTTTAAAAACAGTTTTACTTTCCTCCTGTCCTGTATTTTTGCATGGGGCCCTCTGAATTAACCAGAAATCTCCAGGATTTCTTCATGCATAGTAATACAAATAAATATACCTTCTATTCTTTTTAATTAAGGGAAGTTGCATTTAGTTCTTTCCATTGTTTGATTCATGAAAAAGAAATCCTGAAGTATATCTGTAAAACACCGAACTAAGCATTTCTTCTGAACTCCTCACTGAAGAAAGAGAATAAAATGATTGAGTAACAGGTATCACCCATATTGTCACTGTGCTAGCTGTCTCTTTGATTAGAAAATAATCTTGACATGAACATGCAGATCGCTTATGCAAAATGTTTCCCAACAATTTTTGTTGATATATTGCATTTATCTTCCGCTTCCTGCCTCCTCACCTGCTCCTCTTCTCCAGAGTCCTGTTTCCCTCTTCCTTCTCTCCTACTTCTACTTTCTCACTGTCCCCTCCTCTTCTCCCTTCTGCTATACCCTTCCTCCTCTCTTACCCCTTCTTCCTCCTTTCCTTTCCTCTTTCTCTTACACTTTCTCTTCTAATTCTTTATGGTCCTGGGAGTTGGACACACACTAAGCAGATGCTCTCCTGCTTGCTACAGGCCTCCAGTCTGGACTTCATTTCAATGACACTCTATTTCTTTGTTGCAAACCCAACAAAGTCTTTATGATTTAATTCATTGCTCATATTCTACACCATGAATATGTGCTACTTCATACAGTGTAGCAAATAGGTTTGGATTATGCTTTGGGCTTCAGTTAAACTCATCAGAAATAATGTGTTTGAAGGAAATCTAATGTGATCCTGTTACTCCCACATTAATGAACTGGTTACTTCATATCTTGCAAGAGTACTTCCCTATTGCTCCCAGTTTAATGAACTGTCATTTTGTGGTAGCACCCACAGTAACACTAACCCAAAGATTGCTGGGGATCAGAAGATTAAGTCTAGACAGGAAAATCCATGAGATATTTATCTCAAAATAACTACTAAAAAGCCAGAAGAAAGCCTGTGGCTACGTGGATTAGTACCATACTTCCACAGAATAAGCTGAGGACAGGGCCCAGGCCTGATTTGAAGACATGTGGTGGGTGCATACAGACAGAAACACACACACACACACACACACACACACACACACACACACACACACACACACACACACAATTTCCCAGCTAGAGCAAGTATCTGTTTTCCCAGTAACATATCTGAGTTCCAATTTTATGTGTTTGGATATTTTTTGAAAGTTTTATCATCAACTTACCCAATTTTAATAAATGACAACCTGTTCACTATTATTTAATCCTGGTTGGAAAATATTTTAAGACACATTTTCATGTAGGAAATTGTTTTTTTCCCCAAATCGTGACTGTCTTGGTTTGTAAGAATGAAAGAAATGTGCCTTTAATTCATTAGTTCATAAATTAGAAAAAGTATCCCTAACCCTAGAACCAATTGCCTTTGGATTCTAAAAGCCACAAAAGTACATTAAATTTATACATCCTGTCTTTGATTCAACTCATCTTTCTTAAAATAGTTTCTACTTAATATCTTGCCAATTTTCTAACACAACATTCAGGCTCCCTCACACTAATCATACCCTAATCCTAATATTATTAGCAGTTTCCTATTTCCTGTTCATCCTAATTCGATCTTGACTTGTTATTCAAAGATTTATTTTCAGTTTGACCCTAAATTTTCCATTTCCCTAATGCTAACACTGTCCAGCTGGAACTGAACCTAATTTTCAAACTAATAATAGTCCAAAATTAATAATAATAAATACTCTATATTTATTCATTTTAATGAATATTCCAATTTGCACTCTGGAAATGAGTTTCAATTTGCCCTAATTCCAACAAATTTCCTGACTCTACCTGTGAAGTTATCTTGTTTCCTAACATGAACCATGATATTACTTGTCCTCAAATTCTGTTACCAGGAAAAATACTGTAGTTTCCATTAATCCTACCTTTTCCTGCACCACTGTATCCTAAAACAATTTCAGATTTACATATCACCTAGTCTTTTACTTAACGCTAACTCTCAACCTAAAACTGGCTGTAAAACTCTCATTAATCATTACAAGAATGATCACTGAGAAATAAATATAATGATAATGCTCTAGTTACTATTAAGGCTCACATTTTTGCTTCTACTTGTTAGTGAAATCTCAATTTTATAGTAAAACTTTCCTATTCATAACGCTAATCATAATCAGAACAAAAAACTGACCCTGATTTTAATCCAAATTATATATCAATACTAACACTAACTAGTTAGTATTACACTAGTATTCATTCATCCTAACTTGATTCAAATAAGCCTTCCAAACATAAGTTTCAATTTTTTTCCAATATCTTAGTCATTTTCTAACCCTAAACTTAATCTTACCTGGAATATTGAGAATAAATATAAGCCTAATTGCATGTTGATTCTAATATTAATAGCAATACTCTAGTTCACATTCATTCTAATTCTTGCCAGGCTTATATTAAAATTTACCTTCAATTTGACCCTCATTTTTTTTCTCTTTCAACCTAACCCTAACCATGGCTGGAATCCTAACCATAAACTTACCTCTAAAGGTATCCCAATTCTAAAATTTATGAAAAATGCTAATTTTTTGCAATCCTGAAATTCCACTGTAATCCTCGAAATAAATTGCAGGTTTTCCTAAGCCCTACAGATTTTCTCACTCTTATCTCTGAACCTATCTTGTTCCATAAGAGGAATCATTATACCCATTGATCTCAAATCCTGATATTATGAAATACATTGTGCTTCCATTATCCCAGATTTTCCTGAATTCCTAAAATCTAAAAAAGTTCAGTTTTACTTAACATTTAACACATTTCTTTTTCTTTTTTTTCTTTTTGTCGGTCATGGAGTTTGAACTCTGGGCCTGAGCACAATCCCTGAGTTCTTTAGCTCAAGGTGTGCGCTTGTACCACTTGAGCCACAGCACCACTTTCTGGTTTACTGGTAGTTAATTGGAGATAAAATTCTCACAGACTTTCCTGCCTGGACTGGCTTTGAACTGCGGTCCTCAGAAATCAGCTTCCTGAATAGGTAATGAGGCTGACAGGGGGATTACAGTTAAATGCGTAAGGTAATGAGTACATTTCTTGTTGACCATTGTTACTCCCTTCTTTGTTGTTGTCCAACTATCCCTTCCCTCTCCCATCTCCATCACTCTTCTCTCTCCATGTTGTAAAGTTCATTTTCAGTACAGTGTGCTGTTAGTATTATTGTTGCAATAGGTCATCCTGAGTTGAACCTAAATTTGCTATTTCTCTCTCCCTAATTCTAATTCTCTCTGGTATCCTAACCCTAACCATAATAATAATGATAGTTCAATTAGAAGTTAACAAAAATACTCGTTTTTGTTCATCCTGTTAATCCTCTGTACATCTTAAATTTGTAGTAGGAAGACCCCCTACTCAGGCAGGCAAGCCCACCTAGTCATCCGGAGTGAGAGAGCCCACCACAACAAAGTTGTTATTAAAGCAGCAACTTTATTGAGAAGGATTCTACACTGACCGGCCAGGGCTGCAGCACAGGGTCAGGAGCTGATACTGCGACCCCCAGCGGCCCACGTACTTAGGTTTTTAAAGGCAAAAATCACAGCCTGGTCATGTAGGCAACCAATGAGATTGTCACACACCAAAAAGATTGCACAGTCATACCAGACCACACACAGGTGACCAATGAGGTTACACTTTGTCACATAATGGCTGTTTAAACCAGCCTATAACTTTTTGTTTAAATGGCTCACGAATTCAATAGTAAAGTGAAGATTAAGGTAAGCATATACAAGTAGTTTAGTGGAGTTCAACATAAGCATGTGAAAAAGGCGGAGTTTATGGTAAACTCAGGATGTTGCCACCATGAGGCTGATTACTGGCTATCTGTTTAAAAGGTCAGTCCTTAACAGAACAATGAAGGTGGGTTAAGTTGTTAAGGGGAGGGGAACCTAGGGGCATTCTTCTCATTCTAAGAACTGGGCTGGTTGGAGCCAAGGTCCAGTTAACCTTGTTTAGAGGTTTTTGGTTTTTTTCCTAAAATCCCTAAAACAAAAACAAAGTCGGTAAAGAAGCTGTACTAGCTCGAGACTCCTCTCAGGGCCTACTTCAAAATTAAGTTGCAGTTTAGCTTAAATCTTCCAAAACAGTTTATATGTGCATATACAAAGATATAATTTTATGTAAAAAACAAGATCTTTGGAGGAAGGAGTAACAAAAAGGAAATAGAGTGCGTATAATCAAATGTTTTAAATATATTATAGAAAGAGAATAATGAAACTGCCACTTCTGCAAATTAATAATCATTAATAAAATAACTAAAAATAAATAAATAACACACTGCCTAGAGTTCCGGGAAGATGGCGGAGGAGAAGCTGGAATCTGAACAAGTTCTCGCATAGAAAGCAGTTTTAGAGTTCCAGTGAACAGTACTAAGCCAGAGAATCACACCCAAGTGTGCCATCACAGGACAGAGAGTTAGACAAGAGAGGGGAAGCCAAGACAAGGAGACACATCTGAGCGCCTGCCAGCAGCCGCCTCGGTGGCGGCAGGGTCGCAGTGGTGACCGCAGCCGCGGCCATACCTGAGCGCTCACACAGAGAGTCCGGGACGAAGGAGCCACACACAGCAGGCGAGAGGATTCTACTCAACACCAGCAAGAACTGACAAGGAGCGGACATCTTCATCCTGCAGTTTGCAGACCAGAGACGACCCAGGATCCAACACTCGGCGTGAGGAGAAGCCCGACGTCCTCACTCCTTCTCAGGGAGCAGAGGAGGGAAGGCCACCCCTCCCCCTCCAGCACCGGTGAACTCCATCTTGGATACCGACAAAGCTCAGAGGAGCTGCTAGCTCCAACTCAGGCCTTGGAATAAAACGAGTCATTTAGCAGGTCACAAGAACTTAACGCAAAGTGACCTGCCAGACTCAGCTCCATCCAGGGAAAAGACACCCAGCTCAGGCACCAGCCATTGGAGTGGCTTTCCTCACTGGGTAACCAGACCAGAGGCTGCCCCTCCCTCTAGCAGCCTCCACAATCAATTGAAAAACAGAAACCCTGAGAATGGCTCCAGGCTGGGCTCTGTGAGTTTTTCACAAAATAGCCCCAGGGAAAAGCTACTGTGTGTTGAAAGGCCTCAAGTCTACCAGAACCTAGCCTCATCACCCCTCTTTTGTGATTCTCAAAGCAGATCACCCTCCCATTAACCTAACCTGGGAGGGGGATCTCAAAATCTTGGGTAAAGCAGAGCATTTTTCTGCCTGTTCGAACAAACTGTCTTAAGAAACCAATCAAGACACAAGACCTCAAGCTGACCAGAGACTCCAACAAGAGGCTGGTTACAGAAAAAAGAGGGATACAGGATTCTTCCCACCTCTCCTCCCAAAAAAAAAAATCAAAGAACTTTTTTTTCTTCTTCTTCTTCTTTTCTTTTTTCTTTTTTTTTTTTTTTTTGGTACCTTATATATATATATATATAAATTTTTTTCCTTTTCTAAGACTTTTATTAATCTTTAATTTTTGCCTTTTTTGAAAAAATAATTGTTTTCCAGTAACTTTTTTTTCCCTCTTATAATTTTTATTTTAAGAATACGTGAATGTGCGTTTTCCTTTCTTTTCTTGTATTCTTTCTCTTTTTCTTTCTTTCTTAATTAAATTTTTGGTATTGGCTAGCTCTACTGAACTTCTGATCTTTTTTTTTCTGCCTTTCTTATCCTTTTCACCTTTTCCTCTCTTTTGTTCTTCTGTATGTGACTTAACTATTGTCCTGCACATCCTCAGATAAACACATAGTTAACTAGTATACCCTATCCCCCATTGTGTACACACTTAATCCACAAATTTATTACTCAATCCAAAACCTCTAAGACTTAAATTGCTTAATAGCAGTACTACCTCTTTATAGCTATATAATATTTTAAGCATTTTTTAAAGTTTTTCACATCTCCTCTATCTCCCTCCTGTTTTCTCAATATATTCACATTCCTCTCTAAATAGATGGTCTTTCAATCTCCATAACTATATTAATTTTTACGTTTCTATTCTTTTTTCTGGTCTCTTTTCATTTCCCTTTCCATTTCTTCTTTTCCTCTCTCTCTCTAATTGCATCCTACCAAAGCTATTTCCTTCATTGAGATTAGGACATAGTTAACTCTCCCTGTGCCTCCCCACACCAATCTATTCCGATTTTGTACCCACATCTCTCCCTAACCCTAAAAATTTCTGCTTTTCCCAATTCTTCTCTGAGGTTCCAATCCCACTAACATATACTGGTTTAATGTTGAATAGATGTATCTGTTGAAATAGATTGTATCTATAGACTATTGACTGTATAAATGCAAACGTTGGTTGATGGTTGCTTAAGATAGTATTCTAGAACAAAACTGGTGCTATATTCATCTCAAATGGGCAGAGTAAGCCGTAAAAACACAAGAAAAATGGCAACTCCGGGTATCTCAATTCCCAATCTTGATAATCAGGGGTCAGATCAGATAATGAACAATCCAGAGGAAAGTTCCCAAATAGCTCTACAAACCATGTTGGCAAACATGATAAATGAGAAGTTTGACAACTTAAAAAGGACTCTGTATAAGCGTGATAGGGAGAGAGAGGAGGAATTCCAAAAGTTTATACAGGAATATCATAAGCATGAGGAAGCTACTCAAAATCTGACACAGGATTTGCGTGAACAACTTGAGAATACTGAAAGAGAAAGGGAGGAATGGCGCGAGCATGATGAGAACACTCAAAGAGAACTGCAGGAATCCAACGAACGGGAGGAAAGAGAACTGCAGGAATCCCACAAACGGGAGGAAGCTAATCAAAGAGTAATTCAGGAATTGAGAGACCAGGTAGAGAATACACAAAGATCACTAAAGGCATTCATGGAATCCATTAACAAAGAGCTGAAGGAAGTCAGGGAGACCACAAAGGGAATGCTGAATGGAACCCAACCGAAGGAATGGGAGTCCAAAGAAACCATAACCAATCAACTAAGTGATTTGAGAACAAACACTGAACACCAAATTAAGGATGTAAAGAAATTCATACAAGACCTAAAACAGAGCTTCAACAAAGAACTTGAAGCCATCAAAGCTGAACAATTAGAAGGAAAAGAGATAAAAAACAAAGTAGAGAGTCTTGACAGCAGGTTAGACCATGCAGAAGATCGAATCTCAGGGATTGAAGACAGCCTAGATATTATAGAGAAAGAACATACAACCATCCAAGACAAGTCCAAGAAATATGATAGGTCTAACCAACACCTGGAAGACACCATCAGAAGTCCGAATCTAAGGATAATGGGTGTAGAAGAGCACCTAGAAACAGAAGTTAATTGTCTAGGAAATTTGTGTAACAGGATCCTAGCAGAGAACTTCCCAAATATACAAAAAGATAGGCCTATTCAGACACAAGAAGCTTTTAGAACCCCAAATAGACCAGATCAGAATAGGACATCCCACTGTCACATTATAATCCACACAGGATCAACCCAGACCAAGGAAAAGATAATTAAAGCTGTCAAGGAGAAAAGGGTAATCACCTATAAAGGGAAACCAATTAGAATCACCTCAGATTTCTCAGCAGAGACAATCAAAGAAAGAAGAGCCTTGAATGATGTATGCCATGCCCTAAAAACAAACAACTATCAACCAAGAATACTGTACCCAGCTAAACTCTCCTTCATAACTGAAGGCCAAATAAAAACCTTCCATAGCAAAGAAAAATTGAAACAATACATCTCCACCAAACCAGCCCTACAAAAGATTCTTAAAGATGTCCTACACATAGAAAACCAACAAGACCGCAACAAAGGCCAAGAAACTGCACCCAAACTGAGAATCCAAGAACCTTAGGAAGAACACACATTTCACAGCCACCAAGAAGGTGGATAACATGGCAGTAACTCCCAAACACCTCTCAGTCCTATCTCTTAATGTTAACGGACTGAACTCTCCAATTAAGTGACATAGACTGTGTAGTTGGATTAAAAAACAAGACCCTTCTATCTGCTGCCTGCAGGAGTCACATCTTGCCCGTAAAAACAAACACAATTTCAATGATAAAGGCTGGAACAAAATCTACCAAGCAATCGGTCCCCATAAACAGGCGGGAGTTGCAATCCTAATATCAGATAAAATAGACTTCAAATTAAAATTCGTGAGAAGAGATAAAGAAGGTTGCTACATACTAATTACAGGAACTCTCCTTCAGGAGGATATTACAATTCTAAATATCTATTCGCCAAACTATGGAGCACCCAAATTTATCAAAGAAACACTACTTTCCCTCAAATCCCATATAGATCCAAAGACATTAATTGTTGGGGATTTTAACTCACCACTCTCCCCACTACATAGACCTACTCGGCAAATCTCAACAGAGAAACCGCAGATCTAAACAGCTTCATAGATCAAATAGACTTAACAGACATCTACTGAACATTTCACCCAGCAGCATCAGAATACACATTTTTCTCAGCAGCACATGGAACGTTTACTAAAATAGAACACATTTTATGCCACAAAACAAACTTGTCTAAATTCAGAAACATTGAAGTTATACCTTGCATTATCTCTGACCACAAGGGAATAAAATCAGAACTCAACAACAAAAGCCACCAAAGAAAGTCCGGTATCACATGGAGGCTGAACAACACACTGCTGAATCAAGAGTGGGTCATGGAAGAGATTCGAAAAGAAATTCAAATGTTCATGCTATTTAACAAAAATGAACACACAAATTACCAGCTCCTCTGGGAAACAGCAAAGGCAGTACTCAGAGGCAAGTTTATAGCTCTGAGCTCCTACATCAACAAATTGGAGAGATCTGAAACTAGCAATTTAATGGCACATCTAAACTTCCTTGAAAATGAGCAGCAAGATAAACCCCAATCCAGTAGACGGAAAGAAATAATCAAAATTAAATCAGAATTAAATGAATTAGAATCCAAAAAAACTATAGAAAGAATCAACAAAACATAGAGATGGTTCTTCCAAAAACATAACAAAATTGACAGACTTTTAGCAAATCTTATCAGAAAAAGAAGAGAACACACCCAAATTAATAAACTCAGAGATGAGAATGGAAACATCACCACGTTAAAAACCAAGATTCAGAATATTATAAGGGAATACTTCTCAAACTTTATGCTAATAAATTTAAGAACTTGACAGAAATGGACCTTTTCCTAGCAAATATTGACATGCCAAAATTAAACCAAGATAAGTTAAACCAGCGTAACAAGCCCATATCAAGCATTGAAATAGAAACAGCAATAAGAGACCTCCCAGCTAAGAAAAGTCCAGGACCAGATGGTTTTACAGCGGAATTTTACAAGGCCTTCAAAGCAGAGCTCTCACCAATACTCCTCTAACTCTTCAATGAAATTGAAAGAGAAAGCTCACTACCGAACACATTTTATGAAGCCATCATAATCCTCATCCCCAAACCAGGCAGGGACTCATCAAAGAAAGAGAACTATAGACCCATTTCTTTGATGAACATTGATGCAAAACATCTCAACAAAATTTTGGCCAATCGACTTCAACAATTCATCCAAAAAATCATACACCATGATCAAACAGGATTCATTTCAGGGATGAAAATCTGGCTCAATGTACGCAAATCAATTAATATTATTCATCACATCAACAGGAGCAAGAATAAGAACCACATGGTTATCTCAATAGATGCAGAAAAAGCATTCGACAAGATCCCACACCCCTTTATGTTGAAGGTTTTAGAAAAATTAGGAATCCATGGAACATTCCTCAATACAATAAAGGCTGTATATGACAAACCTACAGCCAGCATTATACTCAATGGTGAAAAACTAAAGCCATTTCCTCTTAACTCAGGAACAAGACAAGGATGCCCACTCTCTCCACTTCTCTTCAATCTAGTATTAGAATGCCTAGCTACAGCAATAAGACAAGATGCAGACATAAAGGGGATCCAAATAGGGAAAGAAGAAATAAAACTCTCCCTCTTTGCAGGTGACATGATATTTTATTTAAAGAATCCCATAGACCCCATTCCCAAATTATTCAAGCTGATTCAAAACTTTGGCAAAATAGCAGGGTATATTTTTAACCCCCAAAAATCAATGGCTTTTCTGGATGCCAACAATGAGAAAAGTGTGGCTGAAATTAGGAAAGCAACTGCATTTGTAATAGCCCCACAAAAAATAAAATACTTAGGAATTAACTTAACTAAACAAGTGAAGGACCTCTATGATGAAAATTTTAAAATCTTAAAAAAGGAAATCAACACAGAACTTTAAAAATGGCAAAACCTCCCATGCTCCTGGATTGGAAAGATTAACATCGTGAAAATGGCAATACTTCCCAAGGCTATCTACAAATTCAACGCGATACCTATCAAAATTCCACCCTCATTCTTCAAGGAAATAGAAGAGGCAATCCAAAAATTCATATGGAACAATAAAAGACCCCGAATAGCAAAAACGCTCCTCAATGGAATGAACACTGCTGGAGGAATATCAATACCAAACTTCAAACTCTACTATAAAGCCATAGTAATCAAAACAGCTTGGTATTGGCATAAGAACAGACCACAGGACCAATGGAATAGAATTGAAAACCCAGAAATGAACCTAGAGACCTATAGCCATCTAATCTTCGAGAAGGGAGCTAAAACAATAGAATGGTAGAAAGACAACCTCTTCAGTAAATGGTGCTAGCAAACTTGGCTAACTACTTTTAGAAAACTAAAGCTAGATCTTTATATATCATCCTGAACCAGAATGAACTCCAAATGTATCAAAGACCTTGAACTCAAAGCAGACACTCTGAAAACATTACAGGATGGAATAGGATAAATCCTAGGTCTCCTTGGCTGAGGCCGAAATTTTCTGAATAGAGATCCGGAAACACAACAAATCACAGAAAGGTTGGACAAATGTGATTGCATAACGTTGCAGAGCTTCTGCAGGGCAAATGACATAGCTAGCAAGATCAATAGAAAGCCCACGGATTGGGAGAAGATCTTTACTAGCCATACAACGGACAAGGGTCTCATATCTAAAATATACTTGGAACTCAAAAAATTAAACCCCCCAACAACAAATCCTCAAAGAAACAACTGCTCAATAAATTAGTGGGCAAAAGACTTAAAGAGAAACTTCTCTGAAGAAGAAAGAAGGATGGCCAATAGACACATGAAGAAATGTTCAACATCCCTAGCCATAAAAGAAATGCAAATCAAAACAACATTGAGATATCACCTCACTCCAGTTAGAACGGCCAAATTCAAGAACTCTAACAACAAGAGATGCTGGAGGGGATGTGGACAGAAAGGAACCTTACTTCATTGTTGGTTGGAATGTAAACTCGTTCAACCACTTTGGAAAGCAGTATGGAGGTTCCTCAAAAGACTTCACATAGAACTCCCCTATGACACAGCAATCCCACTTTTGGGCATTTACCCAAATGTTTACAAACAAGACCACACTAAAGCTACCAGCACAACTATGTTTATTGCAGCATTATTTACCATAGCTAAGATCTGGAACCAACCCAGATGCCCCTCAGTAGATGAATGGATCAAGAAAATGTGGTATATATACACAGTGGAATTCTATGCCTCCATCAGAAAGAATGGCACTGCCCCATTTGTTAGGAAATGGAAAAACTTGGAAAAAATTATATTAAGTGAAGTAAGCCAGGCCCAAAGAAACATAGGTCTCATTGTTTCCCTTATTTGCAATGTCTAGTATATGTATGAGTCAAGCGGAAAAGGTCAGATAATGAGATGTCAGGAAAATGAACCCTTAGATGTGTATTTTAATGTTTTTTTTTTCTTTCATGCATGTGTTTCTAACGCATTTATAAGATTACCTCTTTGTTGCTTTGTATGTCCCTCCCCCACAGTATAACCCCTGCTTTCACTATATTTGATGTCAGTATAACTTGTGGAGGAGATGGGGAAAAACCAGTTATTTAAGGATTCAGGTGGACCTGTTGCAACAATGAGAAGTACAAGTTGTCATGTCCAAAACTAGCTTTACAACGTCGGTGCGGGTGGGGGTACGGGGGGGGCAAGAAGAAGTATTGGGATTGGGGGGGAGGGGGGAGGCTGGGAAGGGACATAAAGGGTAAATAAAGGAGGAGCCTGCAATGCTTAGTATGAAATGTACTCATTATCCTGCCCATGTAATTGTAACTACTCTGTACAGTATGTTCACAAATTAAATTAAATTAAATTAAAAAATAATAACACACTGCCTTCCAGTGTTCGTGAAGAGAACTCTGATATGTTTTGTGAAAGAAATACTTGTTCTAAACTTTGTTCATGCATAATTTATATTGTTATTGGCCAATTATTTAACTTAATGAATAAAAGTAAGATTCCCTGACAAAAAATATAAAACAGTTATGTAGTAATTGTTTGAGAAAAAGTTATAGTCATGAGTTTTAAGAATCTTTCTATTTCCCTACAAAGCAATGATTTAGGTTTACTAATCTAATATTTGTAGTAAGTTTAGAGAACATAATAGGCATAAAAACAATGAACTGTACATCTTGTGTCTTTGATGAGTGATATTTTAAACATTGTCTTTTATTCAAATGAATACTTAGGTTTCTTTTCAAAATAAATGCAATTTTAACTACTTTCAGAACAAGTACTTACCCTGCAATTAAATGTATTAGTATATTCAGATATTTAAAAGCTAAATTTTCTATGTTTGTTATGTATCTCTACATATTCAGAATGTCATGATTTTCTATTCGTAAATGTCTAAACTCTGGGATTTTTCCTTCATCAATATAAATTTTCTCATGAGGTTTTTGTGAAAGCTCCAGTAACCAGTGTGGGATGTTTGCTTCATCAATATAAATTATCTCATGAGGTTTTTGTGAAGGCTCCAGTAACCAGTGTGGTCAAAAATATTTCCTGAATTCTAAATTTTAAATCTAATCATTTTTAGCCTTTGATTTTTATCAGTTATTGTCTCTTCAGAGCAACTAAAATAAATACTACTTTTTAAACATTTCACTCACATTGTAAATAATATTCACATGGGTGAAACAGAGACTAATCATTTCAAACTCACCATATTTGATGATCTCAGTGTGAAGAATATAGGGAGTACAAGAATCTTATACTCAATAATATTTTTGGTAAAATTAAATTAATTTATATATCTAGATTTCTAAATTGGATGTAAATCACATGGAAATAAGAAAATAAAAAAAATGATTTCTTTGGGATCATTTTCTTCTTAATTTTTTTGTGAAAATATCATACAGAGGGGTTACAATTATATGGGCAAAGTAATGAGTACATTTCTTATCAAGCAGTTTCCTTTTCCTTTGTTTCCCCTTCCCATCCTTACCCATCTCCACACCCTCACCAGCCAAAGTTGTAAAGTTCGTCTTCGACATAACGTCTGGTACATCTCATTATTACAATGGGTCTAACGGTATCCCTAAAATTATGAAGCAAAAATATCTCCAGGAAATATATTTTTCAATAAAATGTTTCAATCCTTAGGTAAAGTGCATTATACTTCAATATAAAGTTTATCTCAAAATAGAAATTCTGCAACTAATCTAATGCATGTTTTCATGCAAAAAAATTCTGTGACCTCTAGTCTTATTATGTGATTTTAATTATACTTTTATTGTGAAATGATCCCTCCTTATATTTATTACAAACTTCTGTAATTATACAAATCATGCTTGTACATACTAATTTACATAATTTAATATACAAACAAAATTATCTTTTTTCTTGTCTCCCACAGGGAAGGATGAGTTGCTGAAGTATATTAAATGAAAGCACTCTAACAGAAAGCCTATATGGAATGGAAATTTGCAACGTGAAGATGGGAACATGAGCACTTTCTACTTGGCTGAACAAGAATTCTTGTTTCTATAGTACTTCCTTGCCATTTAATCACACAGGGAAAGCCACAAAATTTGAAGTTCATATGAAGGAATTACATTCCTAAAAGTTGTGGCAACCCTGCTGGAAGCTCAATCTTATCACAAATTCTTTGTGCTTGTTGGCTGATCTATTTCTCTATCACATGTTTCATATTATTAAGCATATTAGTAATTCAACTGGAAGTACATGGCAGGAGACTCCTGAAATCACATCTATTGCAGTGTAATATTTAGAAGAGAGAAAAAAAAGATTATATTGATTTGCAATTCCTCCCTTTGGCCTTCAATATACTAATTAATTGTCAAAACATTCGTGTAAGATGTTAGTTTATTTTCCCTATTTAATTAGAGATTAAGCAAGTGTTTTTTTGCAGTAAAGTGATGACAGTAGTATCCCAGCTCTGATATGAGCACCTCTTCCCTAACAAGTAATGCTCTATGGACTGTAAATATGGAAGCCACACTAAATTGTCTCTCTGTCTCTCTCTCTCTCTCTCTACTCACACACACACACACACAAACACACACACACAAACACATAGAGTTGCCACCCAGACACATCAGAGCTCAGTTCCATTCCTTTGTAATTATAGTTGACTGATGTTTGTGCTCCCTTGCTTTTCTTTTCTTCAGGATCTTGCCTGGATTTGTATGTTTCCCTGAGATCAAGTCCCTTGTTCTAAGTATACTGTGTATCTTTGTATGCTTCAGGCCAATTAAGAGTACCTTGAATACAATATCTTCATACTTGACATTCAAGTCAAACTCCGTGAATTCACACTACTGTTCCAAGATACTAGAATGTATTGGATGTCGAGACAAAAAAACGCCCACTTTGTTGTTTCAGAAGGAATTGAAGTCATGAAATAGAAGAATATCGATCAGGAACTGAGCTAAGAGAATGGGAGTATGTGGGAACTTGTAGAATGCTGTATGTGTGTTAGAGATACAGAATAATAGGCTCATTTATTGAAAACTTGTCATCCTCTATTGAAAGCTCAATTTAAGCATACAGTTTTCCAGTTACTTTGCTTACCTATCACTTCTGATCACAAATTCTCTTATGAGTGTGTATAGTATCTTTGAATAAATCACATGATTTGCAGGTACTTAACATCTTAAGGAAAGACAGTCTGCTTCTACATTTTTCATTCTATGTGACAAACCCTTATTTTTTGTTTCCGTGTTTGCTAAATAAATGTATTCCTGGAAACAGGATATTGACAGCAAATCTGAGTGTAATTTTCATTTTGTAAATTTCAAATAGAATGTAAACTTTGTATTGACTAGTAATTTTTTTAAAATGAGTGATATTCATGAACACAATATTTTGATGCCTTTAAGTTAATTGAGAATTGCATGGTAGTTCTTGTGTCTAATTGACTTAACCATTATATTATTCATGTATAAACATTGCATTGCACTTATTTATTTTTATATATAAAATAATTCCCAAGGGTTTACTTTAAAGTGATAATAGGGGAGTTGTCCTCATGTTCCAAACTTTATATTTACTTCAGTAAAAGTACTAGAAACACATGATGTTTACTGAAGCAATTTAAAAGCTGAGAACGCATTTCTAAAGAGACTGGATTTATTGATTAAAGCATAGAATAGAGTAAAAAAGTCAGGTTTCTTGCCTGAGACTGCATGAATTTCATATGAATGTAACTAAAGATGAGACTCACAGATAAATTCATATTTATATTACTGAGATTTACATCACAATATAAACAATACAAGTATTTTAAGGAAGTGGTCATTCAAAGCCCCAGATACATAATGGATGAATAATGGAATTGAAAATAGCAAAGGGAAAACAATTCAACATGCAGCTATTATGATTTTATAATACTAATATGGAAGTAATGGAGCTTTTCCCTTTCTGAAGAACGTTTAGCCAGTAATTTCAATGTAAGTCATCAATTGTAATGAGTCTAAAGTCTTTTCCTCCTAGATATCCAAGAGTACTATAGTCATCCTCTGAAGAGTAAATAAGTAATTATTTTCATTAGCTTTGCTTAATATTAATTTACTTGTAGTAAATAGGTTTAAAAGTCTTCTCTTTCTCTCAATTTAATAACATACATTTCTATTTCTTCTTAAAAGCCTGAAATCACTATTTCAAAGTAGCATACGCAGGAAAACAAAATAACCTGATACAACAATCACAAATCCTAAATTATGTGAAAAAATCCGCAATATAAAAAATAAATCTGAGGAAGAGGAAAAACAATGACAGAATAAGAACAGAAAATTATCCTAGCTATCTCTAATAAAGCAGAGATTTAGAGTCACAGCAGGTACTCCACAGCTAGAGGGTCACATGAAATCAGCTATAATTATAGATATGCAGCTATAAATATAGATATAATTATAGACATACAATTCATAAGAAGGTTTTATACTGTCTTCACAAGAAAAGAGAAATCTATGAAAAGGTGCCACCCAGGAACATATTGGGCAACACATTCAAAAGCACATGTGCAGTGTGGAAATAAAAGGCAATATGGAAAAAAAAAAACAGGAACAGAAGTGTACATCATAGAAAGCCACATCCATATACATAGACAATTTGCCATAGCACTGGACAGTCCAAATGGTCACTGGAACCACAAATATTAACATCACAACATCTCACCACAACTGATTTCTATTCCTACACTTAATGGACTCGACAAAAATGCAATTCCAGAAAAACACATTACAACTGGAAGCCAAACCAAGACCCTGCAAATTAACTAAGAACATAGAGACTCACGTATTAATATCATAGATCCCCCAAAAGAAAACCTCCAAATGGACAGAAAAAAATCAGAAAAATACAAAAAAAGTAATGTCAAAGTAGTATTATTCATACAGTAAATAACCAGGCATTAGAATAGACAATCAAGGACGTAGAAGATAGTTATCAAAATGTATTACAGATACTGCTGGAAAATGTAATTAATGGGAAGATAGAAAACTTCTACAAGGAAATTTGTAAACAAGATGAGACCAACCAGTCATTAGCAAAATAATTCATGGAGACTTCAAACAGAAAGATAAATAAATTCTGAGAAGACAAGGGAGTCCAAGAAAAAATGGATGCCTAGTTAAAAGATATGACATAAGACACAGTTAAGAAAACAATCCTTACATCTCCCCCAACCAAAGAAAAAATGTCCAGAAAGTCCATACAAGACCTAAAACAAAGCTTTAATAAAGAGACAGAACCCCTAAAAAATGACCAATTAGAAGACAGGGAAATACAAAAACATAGTAGAAGTCTCCACAGCAAATAGATGGCATAGAAGATAATCTCAGGGTCAAAGACAGAATAGATCTAATAGGAAAGAGGAAATAATCATTTAGAACAAATCTAAGAAATAAGAAATGATCTTGCCAGAACTTCAAAACTCAGTTAGAAGATCAAATTTCGGGGAGATAGGTATCAAGAAGGAGAAGAGCAAGATACTAAATGGATGGGAAGCATATTACAGAATTCTAGCAGAGAACAGACCAAAAATCCAACGAGATAGGCTCATTCAAAGAAGAGAAGCCTTTAGAAACCAATCAGAATTCTAGAACTGAACAATCCACCACCACATCATAATCCATTAGAGGATTATTAAAGATCAAGGAAAGGATTCTTAAAGATGCCATAGAGAAAAGATTGATTATTCATAAAGAATATACAGTCAGAATAAATACAGATTTCTTAACTGATATGGTAAAAAGGAGAGCCTGGCATTATATATGACAAACATTAAAGGTAAACAACTACCAACCATGAATACGGTCCCAAGCTAAACTCTCCTTTACATTTAAACGATATATAAACATATTTCATGACAAAGAAAACTTGAAACAAAGTATGTCCACCAAATTATCAGAATAGAATATGATCAAATATATCCAACATAGAGAAGATCAAGAAGAAGAGGAACTGGTCATATAAAATGCTCCCTACCAGAGAACAAGGTAAATATGTTAAGAGTAGATGAGTCACAGCTCCTAATAACAGGTGTATAACATAGCAGGACTTATCAGATATTTCTGTCTTAACTCTCAATATCAATGGACATAAATTTCCAAATAGAAGACATAGATTAGATAGTTGTATCAAAAACCAAGATGCATCCATTTAGTATCTATGAGAGACACATTATCAAACGCATTCTATGAAGCTAGAATTAGACTCCTCCCAAAACACATAGGGACTCACCAAAGAAAGAGAACTATGAACCAAACTCTTTGATAAGCATTAATACAGAACTTCTTAATAAAATTCTCACTAACCAATTTCAGCAACTAACAAAAAAATCATATGGTATGATCAAATAGGAATCAGCTTGGATACGATTTGAGTCAATATTCTTGTCAATAAACATAATACAAACCATCCGCAAAAGCAGGGACAAGAAACACATGATCATCAATAGGGATGTAGAAATAGCTTTTAACAAGCTCCAATGCCCCTTTATGATCAAAAGGTCTGGGAACCTAGGAATATATGGAACATTCCTCAATATTAAACTGAGTATGTATATGACACAGATAATTAGCATTTACCTAAGGGTGGAAGCATGAAGACATTAACATGAGGAATGAGAAAAGGATGTCCACTCTCTACTACTCTTCAATATGGTAGTGGACTTTCTTGCAAGAGCAATAGACAAGAGAAAAACATAAAGCAGATCCAAATAGGGAAGGAGTAAAACTATCTCATTTTACAATTGAAATGATCCTGTATTTAAAGGACCCTGTGGATTCCTCCCTCTAGTTAGTAAAGGTGATGTTAACCTTCAGCAATGTAGCAAGGTATAAAAACCACAAGAATCAGTAGTTTTTCTGTTACCAACAATGGGAAGATGCACGCTGAAATCCAAAACACAACCTCATATGTACTAGCCTCAAAATCAAATCAAATCTAAACAAAACAATACAACAACAACAAAACTAGGAATTAATTAATTTATCTAAAATTGTGAAGGCCCTATATGTGAAAACTTTAAAAATATAAAAAGGGAAATTGAAGGAGATTCAAAGAAATAGAAAGTATTTCAATGTTCCTGGTTGGATGAATTAACATTTTGAAAACTGCAATACTTCCTCTAAACAATTGGCAATGCAATACTCATCAAAATCCCAACAATATTCTTCAAAGTAGAAGAGAAGCAATGCAACTATAATATGGAATTACAAAATTACAGATGAAACAGAATGCTTAGAAATGAATACATAGGCCTATAGTCATCTTACCAACACAAACGCTCACACACACACACACACACACACACACACAATGGAATTATATTCACCCATCAGAAAGATGACTTTTACCAGTAGTAAGGAAAATGAAAGGTTTGGGAAAATTATATTAAGAGAAAAGAGAAAGGAATGCAGACTCAGAGCAATATAGGTTTCATGGATTCATTCATTTATGATAGCTAGAAGATGCTTACAAATCTATAAGTAAACAAGACAGATTCTACCGTCCCTTAGAATGGCCATTACTAAGAAAATTAACTATAGCAAATTCTGGCATGGATGTAGCCAATTGGGAACTCTATTACACTGTTGGTGGGAAATTAAACATGTTCAACCACTGCGGAAGGCAGTACGGAGTTTCCTGAAAAGAATAAATATAGATCTCCCTTAAGACTCAGTAATTCCCCTCATGGGCAGTAATCCAATAAATAACAAACAAGCTCACATGAAAGCTACCAGCATAACCGTGTTCAGGGCTCAGACCCAGAGTTCAAGGACTTGAAAAATGTTACCACTGCTGGTATTTGTTTCCGTAAATATGAACCGTTTTATATAAGATACCAAATCAATCTATTTGCAGTAGCTAGATTAGGACTTAAATGTTAGTGGGTGATAAAATGGCTCCTTTGTTGAATGTTAGGAAGAGATGTAGGTAGTCCATGAAAAGGAGATTTTGTTTTTGTTGTTGTTCGAGGGGCTTGAAGTCTGGACTTGGACACTGTCCCTGAACTCTTCAACTCAAGGTGAGTGCTCTACCACTTGAGTGACAGTGCCACTTCTGGTTTTCTGATGGTTAAATGGAAATAAGAGTCTCCGGGTCTATCCTGCCCAGGCTGGTTTTGAGCTGTAGTCCTCAGATCTCAGCTTCCTGAGTAGCTAGGATTACGGCTGTGAGCTACTGGCACCAGGTAAAAATGGGGGATTTTTAGAAATGAAAATCCACCTCTTCACCTGTGTCTAAACCTCAGATATAACTATTAGAACACTTCACCTTCACCTCATTTCATCAGACATTTGTAAATTTTCTCTTTTCCTTCATGTGGGAATACTGCAGTCAATATCAACTCAGCTGGGGGACTGGATCAATTGTATGGTAACTGCTAACACCTAATTTAAGAACTTTCACATCAGAAGAAATGAAACCCTTACTTGGAATAATTGTTTTCTCTTTTTATTACAAATCTGTGCTTGATTATTCCCTAATGTGATATTGGACTTCCTAATAGAGTGATGAAATTTTCTTTATTTTCAACCTTCTCCCACATGTGGTCAAATATTTAAGAATTCAAAGATTTGCACTGAAAATTGATTAAGCTGACTTCTAAGAAAATGTGCATTTCTGGAATTTGGTCTTCTGTCATGTTCTTACATGCACAAGCTTTCTATGATTTATTTGTTCTACAAGGAATTCTACTTTCCAATCTTTGTGTGACCAATTTTAGTCTGATCAGTCTTTCTAATCTTCTCTCTGGAGTCTCATTTGAGTATGCCTCATAAAAAAGATATTAGTTATCAGCTAAATGATTCTCAGCTTCTGTTTTTTGCCTGACTTCTTGTAGGCTGTGATAGCAACCCTGTCTGGCTGTGCTTACTGGAGTGTTTGTGTGTGTGTGTACTTTGGGATCAACAGAAAAAGATATTTGTGCATGTACCACACTTGCTTTATTTGTTTGTAGGTGAACACTGGACTTCGATTTCTATCTTAGCTGTTGATGTGAATAATGTGAATAACAATGAACTACAGATATATTTATGAATTACCCAGAGAGAAATAATCACATGATTGGTGGGTCAGATGATATTTCAAGTATGATTTCTTTAGAAAACTGCATACTACTTTCTACAAGGAGAATACTAACCTGGATTTTGACCAAGAGTGTAGAAAATTTCCTTTTCTTCACACTCTCACCAACATGATTACCTTTTATTCAAAAGGTAATAAAGGGCAAGTTTTTACTATATTCAGTACCCTAGACTGGCTTAAGACCAAAATCCAACCTCCTAAATGCTTGGAATTACAAACTTTTACCACCACACCTGGTTCCTTTGATTTTTTTTGATAAGAGTTATAATAGTTATAAAGTAGTATCATAGTAATTTTGAATTACATTTCTCCAATGACTTCTCACAGCATTAAGCCAGCACAGAAGTTGTATTAAACACAACTGTGTAAACCCACTGGTGATATAGAGGGGTTTATGGAAAACATGTCTATTCAAACTTTTGTCCATTTTTAATCAAGTTTCTTGTTAAACTCATCTTTAATCTCTCTATACAAAAATAATTAATTCAAGGTAGTAAAAAGGAAAAAATTAAGCAACTCCTAACATTTTTCAATTTTCAATAACATGATATTGCTTAAATCATTTTCTGTTTATGCTGGAGACTATATAACAATTTAGTTAGACTTTTTACATATCTATACGTATTTTATTTATTTTACATTGATTGCTCTTTCCAAAGCTTGTGTGTCTAATTTTGGTTTCTTTCAGTCTTAAGAAGTTCAGATTTCAAACTCAAGAATAAATGGAAGTAAGCAAACAAAAAAAAATACAGTTCCTCTCATCTGATAATGCCTCTACAAGAATGAGAAAAGAGTTCATCATTCTAAGGACCCTTAATTCTAAGATAACATTTGCTATAATGCTAATGTTATTACCATTTTAGTGTTGGGAAAAATTGTAATTAAAGGCACTAAGTGCATGGCCCAAGACACACAGTGAGGAAGGAAATGAGTCAAATTTTCCAAAAGTCTTCCAGCAATACACAAAAGGTAGATAAATTCTCTCCATTCTCTGATACTCTCAATTCAATATCCATACTGTCCAAGAAATAATAACATAGCAATTATTGCCCATGGTAATTGTTTTCTGTTACATTTTGTCTTCAACACAGACTGTGTTGGTGACATTGGGTTATCATGCACAGAGCTGAGATTATAAATTATGGTCCAAAGAGAGGCAAATTTCTTCTGTCCCATAGTTCCAGTATCATTTTTAAAAAGTACTAAATCTTTTAAATATCATCACTTACTGTATTTTAATAATTCAAGAATGAAAAATTTCACATATAATCACTGCAAAATGCATTAAGACTAGGAGATGATAAAACAGGCCTCTGTGAAGTAAATTTTCTTCTACTTTTAAAATTATTCTGAAAGCCTGGTACTGATTTGTCACACCTGTAATCCTAACTACTCAGGATACCTACTAAGGAGCCTGAGATCTGTGGATAATATTTGGAAGCCAACAGGACAAAATAAATTCATGAGATTATTTTTCAAAATTTTAACGAAAGAGCAAAGGGCCAGGAATGGAGATGTAGCTCATATAGTAACTCACCAATCTAGAGAGAAAGACTTAGCAAGATGTTGAAGCCCTGATTTCAAACTCTGAGCATGCCAACACACAGGAATGCATACACACTCACTTTTTCAAAATATCTTCATATCAGTGTTTTGCATTAATTTCTTTGTTAACGATATTATATGGGTAAAATGGGCTTCATAAACTCTTCCATCTCAAAACATTTTTATACATTTTTGTTGTAAAAATACTGTACAGAGGGGTTATAGTTATATGAGCAAAGTAATAACTACATTTCCTATCAAGCATTGTTACCTCCTCCTTTGTTTTTCCCCCACTATTCCTTCCCTTACACCTCCACAAATACACTCCTCATACCCCAAAGCCCCACCAAATGTCCCTAGCCTAAATTGTAAAGTTCGTTTTTCAAAATAATGTCTTGTGCATCTATTGTTTTACAATGGGTCAAACTGTGTTCCTATTTAAGCATGTTTTTTCCCTTTCCCTCCCCAAATTAGAGAATTGTACATTCAAGATGCAGGTGCACCAACATCAAATAAAGTGAAAACAGGGTTATACTGTTGGGGAGGAACGTATAAAAAAGAAAAACAATCACGTCATACATTATAAATATGTGAGAAACAACAGCAATAAAGAAAAAAAACACTTGTGTCTCTATCTTGGGGGTTATTTAGCTTAACATCAACTTATCTAGTCATATACACATAGGCTTTCAACTTTTCTGCTTATCCCAGACATTTACTAGTTATTGCAAATAAGGGATACCATGGGGCCTATGTTTCTTTGGACTTGGCTTACATCAGTTAATATAATTTTTTTCCAAGTCTTTCCATTTCCTAACAAATTGAGCGATGTCATTCTTTCTGATGGAGGCATAGAATTAATATACATATATATATATATATATGTATATATATATATATATATATATATATATAGTATATGTGTGTGCGTGTGTGTACACACAAATACACACAGAACATTTTCCTTTTTTGTTTTTTAGAGCAACTTAGTTTTCCACCTTCATCATTTTTTCAAATGTTTTTATTGTGATTAAGTGGTTAAATAATTTCCCAAATTTCAAAATATTGTGGGATAGTGATGCTTAGTTTAAGTCACAAACACATTCTAACTTCGATGGAGCAAATTGTCTATTATGGTCTACAACATTTATGAATTCTATGAGCTTTGCAATAGAGTTATTTCTTCCATATGTAAACATTTTTGTTTTGAAATATGTATATTCCTTTTGTATTGCATAGCGTCAGCTGTTCCCTCTTTCCCACTTGTTCCCTCCCTCCCTCCAGTGACATTGAGATGCTTAGTTCATTTTGGTCAATGTCCAGTGCAGCTGTTGGATCCCACTGTTGTATGTTTTTCCCTGATTCCCTCTAGTTCTGTGTCATCCTCCTGGTTTCCCTTCAGTGTGCACATATGATCAGCAGAATGGGGTTATTTAGTAGTGATTCGATTCGACCAGATGAGTGGAAGTTCTTGGTTTCTTAAGTGTTGTTAATTTTGTCATATCACCTTACATTTTGGATTTAACACGGAGACCATGTGCCATTTGTCTCTTTGCTTTTGGCTTACCTCGCTCAACATGATTTCCTGTAGCTTGATTGATTTCCCTACTAATGCCATTATTTTGTCCTTTCTAATGGCTGGAAAATATTCCGTTGTGTATAGTTACCACAGTTTTTTGATCCATTCATCTCTGGTGGGACATATGGGTTGTTTTCATATCCTGGCTATTGTGAACAGTGCTGCAATAAACATGGAAGTGCATTTGTCCTTGAATATTGGTACCTGTTGTTCAGGATAGATGCCTAGAAGTGGTATGAGTGGGCCATAAGGAAGGTCAATATTTATCTTTCTGAGGACTCACCAGACTGCTTTCCAAAGTGGTTGTGTAAGTGTACATTCACACACACACACACACACACACACACACACACACACACACACACACACACACAGAGAGAGAGAGTGAGAGAGAGAGAGAGAGAGAGAGAGAGAGAGAGAGAGAGAGAGAGAGAGAGAGAGAGAGAGAGAGAGAGAACATTTTCTTGATCCATTCTTCTACTGAGCAGCATCATGGTTGGTTGCATATCTTAACTATGGAAAATAATGCTACAATAAACATTGTTGTGGTGGTAGTTTTAGTATGGACTGGTTTGTGATCATTTGGGAGAATGCCCAAAAGTGGGATTGCTGTATAATAGGGAGCTCTATGTGGAGGCTTTTGAGGAACCTCCAAACTGCTTTCCAAAGTGGATGAACAAGTTTACACTCCCACCAAGAATGCAGTAGGCTCCCTTCTGGCCATATCCCTTCCAGCATCTTTTGTTGTAAAAATATGGAACGATTCATTAATTTGTGTATCATCCTTGTGCAGGGACCATGCTAATCTTCTCTGTATGTTCCAATTTTAGTGTATGTGCAGCCAAATTGAGCACAAAACATTTTTTATATATAAAGAGTAATTGATTTTCTTAAACTTGACAATTCAACAAAAATAAGTTCAAAAGAATTGTGAAATTTTAGAACCATGTGTTGCTTACATAAGCACACATTTAAGAATAAAGTCAAGATTGACATATCAAAAACAAAATAATTCCAGATATTTGTTGTTCATGAGATTTGTAGGAGGAGGAATTCAATTATTCTACAAAAGGCACTTGTCATAATGATCATTGCAGCAAATGTTAACGTTTGTTAAAAGTTTTAATATTTTAAATATGTTTAATTTTGGGATTTGCTTATAAATGGCAAAATTAAGACTGTTTGGCAGGTCATAAAATTTTTTGATAAAGTATATAATACTTCTGGTAGCATGTACTAGTAAGTATGTACATTTCAGATTTTATAGAAACTTTACTAATGAGAAGTTGCAAAGACTGTGTAAAGAAGCAGAGTGAAGAGTTAAGATTTTAAGTACATGGTTTCTGTTAAATCTTCAGGGCTTCTTTACGTTATATGTTAGTGATGAACAAATAATGATATAATCCACATACAAATGATGAGATGAACTATAAATAGTAATCTTAGTGAGTAAATTTAAAGGCTACTGATAGCTTTATCCAGTTTTAAATGTACAGGAATATGAGAAAATAGTAAACTCTACTATGTACACTTCAAATACTGAAAACTCTGGTAATTGTTTTGTTTTTTATTTTAGTAATCATTAATATTTAATTATTGCTTTCTTTATTTATAGCATTTTTCCTTGTTGTAATATAATACAACTTTTATGAGTCATGATTAAGAGGTACTTTGAGAATATTATTGGGATGGCCACACAATTTTTCATAGGTGCATGTGAACTTACAAAGAGCAAAACTAAAAACAAAATATTGATTAAAAATTATATCAAGTAGAGTCTGAATCAGGAGTGTTGATAAATGTCCTCACCTAAAATCTTAACCTTAGGCTGGAGCATCTTATTGAAATATTGTTGAGAATTTCAAGACTTCCTTTATGTAGGGCCCTTAGAAGCATGGATAGCATGCATGTGTACAAAGCCAGTGACAACAGGCAAATATGACTGTTTCCCCAAAAGGAATATATGAAGTCAATAGTTATCTTCCCAAGCAGATGAAAAAATGCGTCCAAAATGATTCATTTGTGGAGTTATTTAAGTTATGGATTCTTTGTTAGACATATTCTTTTCTTTTAAAAATTGTCAAATATTAGCTTTATAGTAAACGTTGTCTAGTATTTCTTGGTTCAAAACAGAAATCTTGATACAATTGATGTCACTTGGCTTTCTTACTTTCTCAGTTCAAAGCCAACCTAGGCAGGAAAGTCTGTCACATTCTTATCTGTAACCAAACACCAAAAACGCCAGAAGTGGAGTTTGGCTCAAGTAGTAGCGTCCTAGCTTTGGCGGAAGTTGGCCAGGGAAGACATTTGTTCAGGGACATGGTCCAGCCTCTGAGTTCAAGCTCCAGAACCAGGACAAACTAAACAAACAAACAAGAAAAAAAAAACGCACATATTTCTTTGGGACCATCCATAAAGCACTGGTTTGAGAACAGGCTCCTTTTGCTGATCATACTCACTGGATCCTGCTTTTTTGGAATACTAATTGTGCTGGAGAATTCAGGACAAGACTAAAGGAATTAATAAGTGACTCCTGCAACAACAGAATCATCTCAATAGTGAAATATCCACGCATAAGACAAATTAAAACCTCCAAGTCTTTGTTTCCTTACAAAAGAAATCTTTTAAAACAATGTTTATTTCCTTTTGTTCTATGCTGGCCTTCAAATGGCACATTGTTTCCTTTTGAAATACTTTCAAGAAGAAGTTTTCAGACAATTTTTATATGAATAAAGAACACACTCGAAAAAAGTCAGGGACAGTTTATTCAAGCTTGGATTCTTTTTTTTCTAACAATGAATATATATTTTTTACAGTGAAAATACTGAACAGAGTGGTTACAATTACATGTGCAAGATAATGAGTACAGTTTTTATCAAGCATTGTAGCCTACTCCTTGGTTTCTCCTTCCCATCCCTAGACATAAAAGAAATGCAAATCAAAACAACATTGAGATATCACCTCACCCCAGTTAGAATGGGTATAATCAAGAACTCTAATAACAGATGCTGGAGGGGATGTGGAGTCCCACTTTTGGGCATTTACCCAAATGTTTACAAACAAGACCACACTAAAGCTACGAGCACAACTATGTTTATTGCAGCATTATTTACCATAGCTAAGATCTGGAATGAGTACATTTTTTATCAAGCAATGTAGCCTACTCCTTGGTTTCCCCTTCCCATCCTCCCTTCCCCCCTCCATCCAATCCTCCCTCCGCCCAAAAACAAAGTTGTAAAGTTCGTTTTTGAAATAACGACTTGTACATCTCATTGTTGCAATGGGTCCACCTGTATCCCTATTTAAATGATTTGTTTTTTTTCTGTTCCCCTCCAGAAATTATACTGACATCAAATACAGTGAAATCAGGGGTTATTGTTATCCCATGGGGAAGGGACATAAAAAGCAACAAGGAAATCATCTTATAAATATGTTAGAAAAAGTCACATGAAAGAACAAAAAACATTCGAATACATATCTTAGGGTTCATTTCCCTAACATCAACTTATCTGACTTTTTCTGTTTGACTCAGACATATACTAGTTATTGTAAATAAGGAAAACCATGGGACCTATGTTTCTTTGGGCCTGGCTTACTTCAATTAATATAATTTTTCCAAGTCTTTCCAGTTCCTAACAAATGTGGCAATGTCATTCTTTCTGATGGAGGCATAGGATTCTATTGTGTATATATACCACATTTTCTTGATCCATTCATCTACTGAGGGGCATCTGGTTTGGTTCCATACCTTAGCTATGGTAAATAAGGCTGCAATAAACATAGTCGTGCTGGTACCTCTAATGTGGCCTTGTTTGTGAACATTTGGGTAAATGCCCAAAAGTGGGATTGCTGCGTCTTAGGGTAGCCCTATGTGGAGTCTTTTGAGGAATCTTCAAGAACTGACCTCAGGACCACTGGAATAGAATTGAAAACCCAGAAATGAACCTACAAACCTATAGCCATCTAATCTTCGATTAGGGAGCTAAAAAAACTGATGAAAGACACCCTCTTCAGGTAAAATGAATGTTTTCAGGCTTCATAGAACTAGCACAAAGACATCTTTGGACATGAGGTAACACGCCTTTCAGAGACAACTTAGTAAATACAAAATATAAAATTTAAATGACATAAAAACATTATTCATGTACATATGGCCATATAAGATAATGTTAAGAAAAATGAAACCCAAGATAGGGACACAACTTGTTTTATTCTTTATTGAAATTGTTTTTAATGTATCTAAAATGTACTATGTGATTTTTTCGTTTCTCCTCCATGTTCTTCCCGCATGATATAACTCCTGTTTTCACTGGATATGATGTTGGTGCCCTGCATCTTGCAAATACATTTTTCTAGTGTGGGAAGGGGAAGGGAAACAACAAAATGCTGAAACAAAGATTCCGGATGACATATTGTAACATTGATATGAACAAGACACTATGTAGAAAACGAATTTTACAACTTGTGGAGGGGAGGGGGAATTGGGCAGATGGGGAAGGAATGGATAACACAGGAAAAACAAAAGAGGTTGTAACAATAAGAAATGTCCTCATTACCTTACTTATGTAACTCTAAGCCCTCTGTACATTATTTTTTACTATAAAAACATAAAAGAAACCATTATCCATGAGTACATTAACTTCAAATTCCATAAGTGCTCTTAACTTAAATTTAACTTGGAGAAGATTCTCAGAAAAGTTTATTTGTGTGTGTGTTGTGAATTATTTCCCAAGTGTACACAAGTTAACAGTAGAAGAAACAATAGGAATAATAAGAGAAAGAAAAGTTCTGTGTTTAAGTATAATGGTTCAATATACTATAGAAGACTCTGCAAATAAGACAACATTGAACCAATAAAGCCAAGGCCATTATGTAGATCTATGGGAGTGACATAGGAAAATAATTAATACTAAGAGGAACATGAACGATGAGGCCACTCTCTTTCAACTTCTATCTCTAAATCATAGTTGCTAATCACGCAAATTTGTAAAATGTACAATTGAAGAATAATTCTGGTTCCAAAGCAAGTTAGATATAAGAGCATGGACTTAACTTGAAAAAAAGTCCATGGTGAGAAAGCAGGAATTATACTAGCAATGAACTGGTGGCCAAGATCTCATTTCTTTTTCTTTCTTTTATCTTTTTTCTTTCTTTTTTTTTTTTTTTTTGATGGTTGAGGCAGGGTTTGAACTCAGCCTGGGAAATATCTCTCCACTCTTCACCTCAAGACTAGTGCTCTACCTCTTGAGCAACAACGCCACTTCCAATTTTCTGGTGGTTAATTGGAGATAAGTGCCTCAGAACATTTCTTTCCTACTCATACAGGATTTGAACTGCAATCCTCAGATCTCAGCCTCCTGAGTACCTAGAATTATAGGCGTGAACTCAAGTGATGGAATACTAGTCATGAGCAAGATTGCTGAATGAGGTTGCTGAGGCTTTTGCATACACACATACAAACATACACATACACACAGAGGCACATATATGTGCAAACACACCTGCACAAATAAAACAACTCTCAGAATATGGAGAAATGTTAGAAAACAGTAGAAAAAATATCCTGAGTAAGACTAGATCAAGTGATTATTTTTAATATTAGAAAGTCCTCAAGTGAAATTTATTCAAAGTTTGATAATATTACATACCTAGGGACCAGAGATAAAAAGAAAGTCAAGTAATCATTATTAAAGGGATTGGATCCATGGAAGAATGAATCAGAGACCCCTGCAGGTGCATTTGAAAATGTTCATATCCTGTGTGAAATGATAGAACATTTTTGAAAATAGTACATAAACAACTTGAGCAGTCAGTCTAATGAATAAGATCATAGGAGAAGTTCAGAATTGCTAGTCTGTATCTAGATTAAATAAACCACCAAACTATGGAAGGGCAATTTGATACAAGCCTAGAATTCTAGCACTCAAGCTAAGACAGGAGATTAGAGAGTGGGATTACATAGTGATACCTTCCGTGGACCAGGTAGTATAATTTTGTCTCAATGAAACAAACCAAACAACAAGAAAGGAATACACAGTTGGAAGTTTGGGCTAATTTTGTCATTATGTTTTGAGAAGGCAAGTTTCCTATTGAAATGCAACTCATTTTTAATCCTCAGTTGTGTTTTAAATGCTCTCTGCATTACACAACATTCCTAGATGCAAAATGGCTCATGATTCCCAATCAAAAATTTGAAAAAATAAGCATCATTCTGTTGGATTTCAAAGAAATAATGAAGGATTACAAAAGCTTAAGCCAGGAAAAATACAAAGTTCATCTAATGTAGGACTTTGTAGACCTTGCTAAATTAGATTTCATATTTAAAATAAATATTTTGGTTTTGTTTCTAATTTCATATTCTATAGGATACTACAAAATTCTTTTTAAGTAGAGGTTTTAATTGACAAATTCACACATGAATCAGGCATTTTATTTGCTTAAAATATTCTTTCAAGCGAGGTATAATTAGAACTTAGTTAATTGATAATTCCAACAGTTCATGTATAAAATGAGATAGTGTGAATAATCTGCACAGAGTTGCCAACAAATGGATGATATTAATTTATTAATTTAGAACAAGCAATTTTTTGAGGCCTTGGTGTAACATGGTATGAAGACAGTAATTGTGTGAGGTCTTGGTTCTTCTATCTATTTGTAATACAGGAAGAAATTTCCTTAATTACATGCCTCTGTATACAATGAGAAAAATACGAGGTTGGAGTTGGTTTTATTTTTTGGTTTGTCCTCAGGTTTGAACTCTGGGCCAAGCCACTCTCTTTGAGCAGGTTTTTGCTCAAGGCTCATGCCCTACAACTTCAACCTCAGTGCCACTTGAGTCTGGCTTTTCCTGAGAAGTTTATTGGAGATAAGAATCTAAGGAATCTTCCTGAGTGGGTGGGCTTTGAACCATAATCTTCTGATCTTAGCCTCCTGAATATCTATGATAGATAAAAATATAAATAATATTTGCAAGTGCTCTGATTTCTAGAAATCAGAAAAATGTTGTAGCAAAGTTTAGTGTAGTGTGCTTTCCACAATAGGAAAGGCATCATATTAGCACAAGTGTAGTATTTTTTCACAATAGTGATAATCTATTTATGATGTGAATTAAGGGAATTTTAAGGTGCACCATACAAATTGGAAACTGTTGGGATTACTCTGATGAACAAATGTTTACTCTTGAGGAATTAATTATTACACATACTTGGTAGTTATATCCTCCACCAGAATGTGGCTATTTTTTCTGTTGATTTCTCAATATGTAGCACCCCATTAGAAACTGCAGTTATTGCAGAATTAAATATCATACAAACAGGTACTGTTTTGAATATCTCTGATATGGAATGTTCAGAATTTGAAAATGAGTAGTTAGTATTTGTAAGAACTTTGAAGAACACATATATTCTGTCCTTTTAACAATTATTCAGTTTTAAAAGTTAGGAGTTTCCAGAGAATTAAACTGTCTTCTGTTTTACTATGGGACAATATTAACTTATAATTTTTTTTGAAAATTATGACATATATTGTGAAAATATTGTATATTTGGATAACATTCAAGTTGATGAACGTCTGATAAAGAAAGGTGTAATTAATTCAAATTAGATGCCAAATAGTGTTCATTTTTTAAAAGGTAATGCACATAGGATAATATTTACTATAGCAATACAGTGAAATTATACTTTATGTAACTTATTTTTGTTTAATTTTATTTTTAAGATGATATATACAGGGGTTGCATTATTGTAAGGTAGTGAATACATAACATGTCGAAATTTTACCCACTACCTCATTTTTCTCACACTTTTCTTTTCCCCCCAAACCCCTCACAAGTTGTAATATAAATTTCCAACATGTTGTCTTGTGAGTATTGCTATTGCATTGGTTTTCCCTTTGTCCTTTGTCTCCCCAATTTGTTGTTCATCTTACCTTCTCAAAGTAAGATAAATGCATGTGCAATACACACAGTACTGAAATCTAATACAGCAGGGGATAAACTATAGGGGAAAACACAAAAGAAAAAAGAAATCACATAGTACATTAAAAAAAAAACAACCACAAAGAAAAACCTCTATTTCCATATCTAGATGTTTATTTTGCTCAACATGATCTTGTATGGACCTATATGCAAAGCTTTTGAGCCATTCTGCGCATCTGCTAGTGTTATTCTATACATATCCTATTATTACAAATGAGGGAAGCTATGGAATCTGTTTCTTTGGGTCTGGCTTATTTAATTTAGCAGGATTTTTAAAAATCTTTCCATTTCCTTTTGAATTGGAAGCATAGAATCCAACCATATATATATATATATATATATATATATATATATATATATATATATACATATATATATCTATATATACATATGTATATATCACCAAAATGCTATATATATATACGTATATATGTATATATATACATATATATCACATTTTGTTGATTCGTTCATCTACTGAATGGCATATTGGTTTGAAAATGTTTGCATGTAAGTATCACTTAAGGTCATTCAAAAATGACAGATGACACCTCCCCAGAAATACTAAAATCATGATTTCTTCATAAGAAAGGATTTTATGGTGGTACACGTGTTGAAATATCTAAATGAGTGTAATTTATATCTTGCACTGAATTAGGCAGGAAGATATCTAATATTATATAGGATAAAAATGGTAGTGACAAAATATTCCCTTGAGAAAGATATAGGAGTCTGCCAGAAGTATGAAGAAATTCAGATAATTTTAAAGAATTTAGAAATATAAGGTCAAATATGTTTCTTTAAATAAAAATTATGTAAGTGGAAGGGCAAAATAAGGAGAAGAGAGGAAAGTAACTGAAAGCAGATCATTGTCCCAAGTTAGAGTATAAAAAGTCATAATCTAGAGTTCGGATGAAGATGGCAGAAGGTCTAGGCTAAACGAGCTTTCATGTAGACAACAGTTTTAGTGTTCCAGTCAACAGTCCTAGGCTAGAGAATCACACCCAGTGTGCCATCACAGTACAGAGAGTTTGGCCAGAGATGGAATATTCAGGCAAGGAAACAGATCTGAGAATCAGAGGCCAGAGTCACCATGCCTACAGAGAGAGTCCAGTCAAAAAGATGCCAGACACAGTGTGTGTATTCTACTCAACACCAGGAAGAACTGACAAGGAACAGATATATTCATGCTGCAATCACAGACCATAGAGGGCCCAGTCACCAAGCTTCTGGCATGAATAGCACCCTGACATCCTCACTCCTTCTCAGAAAGCAGAGGAGGGAAGGTGGCCCCTCTCCAACCACCAGAGAGAGCCATCTTTGATAATGACAAAGGCCAAGAAATTGATACTGACAAAATGCCCAGACTTTTGACTGTGCAACTACAGGACTTTGGTTGATGCTTGCCTTAAAATAGTGTTCTAGCACAAAAATAGATGCATGGAATCCAATAAAAGACAGCTGAAAGAAGTCAGGGAGACCAGAAAGGGAATGTTGAATGGAGCCCAACAGAAGGAATGGGAATCCAAGGACACCATAACCGATCAACTAAGTGATTTGAGAATAAACACAACACCAAATTAAGGAAGTAATGAAGTTCATATAAGATCTAAAACAAAGCTCCTACAAAGAATTTGAAGTCATCAAAGCTGACCAAATAGAAGGAAAAGAAATTAAAAACGAAGTGGAAAGTCTTGAGAGCATGGAAGACCATGTAGAAGATCGAATATGAGGGACTGAAGACATCGAGGTTATTATACAGAAAGAACATACAACTATCCAAGACAAATCCAAGAATATGCTAGATCTATTCAACATTTGGAAGACACCCTCAGAAGGTCTAATCTGAGGATAATGGGTGTAGAGGAGCACCTAGAGTCAGAAGTTAATGGTCTAGAAAATTTGGTTAACATTTTCCAAGCAGAGAACTTCTCAAAAATGCAAAAAGATAGACCTATTCAGATTCAAAAAGCTTTTAGAACCCCAAATAGACCAGACCATGACAGGATATCCCACCGTGACATTATAATCCCCACAGCATCAATTCCAAGGAAAAACTCCTTAAAACTGTCAAGGAGAAAAGATCAACCACTTACAAAAGGAAACCAATTAAAATAACCTCAGATATCTCAGTGGAGAAAATTACAGCAAGAAGAGCTGCTATGCCCTAAAGACAAACAATTATCATCCAATTATACTGTACCCAGCTATGCTTTCCTTCATAACTGAAGGCCAAATAAAAACCTCCCATACCAAAGAACAACTGAAACAATATATCTACACCAAACCAGCCCTATAAATGACACTTAACGATATATTACACATAGAAAATCAACAAGACCACAATAAAGGCAAAGAAACCGCACTCAAACTGAGAATCCAAGAACCATAGGAAGAACCCAGTTGCTGCAGCCCCCAAGAAGGGGCATAAAATGGCAGGAACTCCCAAACAGCTCTCAATTCTAACTCTCAACATTAACGGATTGACTCTCCAATTAAGCGACATAGACTGTCAAGTTGGATTAAGAAGCAAGATCCTTCTATCTACTGCCATCCGGAGTCTCATATTGCCCATAAAAACAAACACATTTTCAATGTGAAAGGCTGGAACAAAATCTACCAAGCAAACGGACCACATAAACAGGCGGAAGTTGTAAGCCTAATAACAGATAAAATAGACTTCAAATTAAAATTAGTGAGAAGAGATAAGGAAGATCTCTCCTTCAGGAGAATATTACAATTTGAAATATCTATTCGCCAAACAACCAAGCACTCAAATTTCTTCAAGAAACACTACTTTCCCTCAAATCTGACATAAATCCAAAGACATTAATTGTTTGGGACTTTAACACACCACTCTCCCCACTACATAGACCTACTCGGCAAATCTCAACAGAGAAACCGCAGATCTAAACAGCTTCATAGATCAAATAGACTTAACAGACATCTACTGAACATTTCACCCAGCAGCATCAGAATACACGTTTTTCTCAGCAGCTCATGGCACATTTCCCTAAATAGACCACACTTTAGGTCACAAAACCAACTTTTCCAAATTCAGAAACATAGAAGTTATACCTTGCATTCTCTCACACAACAAGGTAATAAAATTAGAACTCACCACCAAAAGCCACCGAAGAAAGTCCTGTAACACATGGAGGCTGATAAACACACTGTGGAATGACCAGTGGGTCATGAAAGACATTACAAAGGAAATTCAAATATTCATGATATTCAGCAAAGATGAACACACAAATTACCACCTACTCTGGGACACAGCAAAGGCAGTACTTAGAGACAAGTTTATAGCCCTGAGTTCCAACACAAACAACTTGTAGATATCTGAAACCAACAATTTAATGAGACATCTGAGAGCCTCCTTGAATAAGAGCAGGAAGATAATCCATAATCCAGTAGATGGAAAGAAATGATTTATATTAAATCAGAATTAAAGAATTAGAATCCAAAAATACCATAGAAAGAATCAACAAAAGAAAGAGTTGATTCATTGATAAAATTAACAAAATTGACAGAACTTTAGCAAATCTTACCAGAAAAATAAGAGAACACACCCAAATAAATACACTCAGAGATGACAATGGACACATCACCACAGAAACAACCAAGATTCAGAACATTATAAGGGAATACTTCTCAAAACTTTATGCTAATAAGTTTGAGAACTTGGCAGAAATGGACCTTTTCCTAGCAAATATTGACATGCAGAAACTAAACCAAAATGAGTTAAACCATCTTAACAGGCCCATATCCAACACTGAAATAGAAACAGCAGTAAGAATCTTCCCATCTAACGAAAGCCCAGATCCCGATGGATTTACAGTGGAATTCTACAAGGCCTTCAAAGAAGAGCTCACACCAACACTCCTCTAACTCTTCAATGAAATTGAAAGAGAAAGTTAACTACCTAACTCATTCTATGAAGCCATCATAACCCTCATCCCAAAACCAGGCAGGGAGTCTTCAAAGAACGAGAACTATAGACCCATTTCTTGGATGATCATTAATGCAGGAATTCTCAACAGACTTTTGGCCAATCGACTTCAATAATTCATCCAAAAAATCATACACCTCTATCAAACAGGATTCATTTCATGCAAAGTTGGATCAATATACACAAATCAATTAATATAATTCATCACATCAAAAAGAGCAAAGACAAGAACCACATGGTTATCTCAATAGATTCAGAAAAAGGATTTGACAAGATCCAACACCCCTTCTGCAAAGATTAGGAATCCAGGGAACATTCCTAGGTACAACACAGGCTCTACATGACAAACCTACAGCCAGCATTATACTTAATGGTGAAAAACTAAAGCCATTTCCTCTTAACTCAGGAATGAGACAAGGATGTTCACTGTCTCCACTTCTCTTCAATTTAGAATTAAATGCCTAGTTAAACCATAAAACCAGATGCAAACATTAGAGGGATCCAAATAGGGGAAGAAGAAGTAAAACTCTCCCTCTTTGTAGATGACATGATCTTGTATTTAAAGAATCCCACGGACTCCACTCTCAAATTACTCAAGCTGATTCAAAATATTGGTAAAGTAGCAGGGTATAAATTTAACCCTCAAAAATCAATGGCTTTTCTGTATGCCAACAATGAGAAAAGCGTGCTGAAAACCAGAAAACAACTCTATTTGTCATAGCCCCACAAAAATTAAAATACCTAGAAATTAACATACCCAAAGAAGTGGAGGATCTCTATGATGAAAACTTTAAAAACTTGAAAAAGGAAATCAAAACAGAACTTAGAAAGTAGCAAAAAAAAAAACTCCCATACTCCTGCATTAGAAGGATCAACATCGTGAAAATGGCAAAACTTCCCAAGGCTATCTAAAATTCAATGTGATACCTATCAATATTCCAACATAATTCTTCAAGGAAATAGAAAAGACAATCCAAAAATTCATATGGAACAATAAAAGACCCTGAATAGCAAAAACAATCCTTAACAGAAAGAACAGTGCTGGAGGAATATCAATACCAAATTTCAAACACTACTACAAAACCATTGTAATCAAAACGCTTGGCACTGGCATAAGAACAGACCTCAGGACCAATGGAATAGAATTGAAAACCCAGAAATAAACCCACAGACCTATAGACATCTAATATTTGATAAGGGAACTAAAAAAATAGAATGGAAGAAAGACAGCCTCTTCAGTAAATGGTGCTGGCAAAATTGGTTAATCACTGACAGAAAATCAAAAATAGATCCATAATGTCATCCTGCACCAGAATCAAATCCAAATGGATCAAGGACCTCAGAGTCAAAGCAGGCACTCTGAAAACATTGCAGGTCTGAAATCATTACTAGGTCTCCTTGGCATAAGCCTAAAGTTTCTTAAAAGAGACACAGAAACACAACAAATCAAAGAAAATTTGGAAAAATGGGATTGCATTAAGTTGCAGAGCTTCTGCATGGCAAAGTATATAGCTAGCAAGATCAATAGAAAGCCTACTTATTGGGAGAAGATATTCACTAGCCATACAATGGACAAGGTTCTCATATGTGAACTATAACTGGAACTTAAAACATTAAATCCCCCAACAACAAATCCTCAAAGAAAAAACTGTCCAATAAATAAGTGGGCTACATTGCAACAATGAGATGTACAAGTCGTTATGTCGAAAATGAATTTTACAACTTTCATGGGAGGGTGAGGAGGATTGGGGGGAGGGGGGATGATGGGAAGGGATGGGAAGGGTAAACAAAGGAGAAGGCTAAAATGCTTGATAAGAAATGTACTCATTATCTTGCCCATGTAATTTAAACTCCTCTGTACAGTATTTTCAAAATAAAAATACATAAATAAATAAAAACAAGAGGGCAAAAGACTTACGGAGAAAATTCTGTGAAGAGGAAAGAAGGATTGCCAATAGACACATGAAGAAATGCCCGACCTCACCAGCCATAAGAGAAATGCAAGAGTAGTTCTGGGAAGATGGCGGAGGAGAAGCTGGAATCTGAACAAGCTCTCACATAGAAAGCAGTTTTAGAGTTCCAGTGAACAGTCCTAAGCCAGAGAATCACACCAAGTGTGCCATCACAGGACAGAGAGTTAGACAAGAGAGGGGAAGCCAAGGCAAAAAGACACATCTGAGTGCCTGCCAGCAGCTGCCGCGGCAGCGGCGAGGTCGCAACGGCGACCGCCGCGGCGGCCATACCTGAGCGCTCACACAGAGAGTCCGGGACGAAGGAGCCAGACACAGCGGGCGAGAGGATTCTACTCAACACCAGCAAAAACTGACAAGGAGCGGACATCTTCATCCTGCAGTTTGCAAACCACAGACGACCCAGGATCCAAGACTCTGCGTGAGGAGAAGCCTGACATCCTCAATCCTTCTCAGGGAGCAGAGGAGGGAAGGCCACCCCTCCCCCTCAGCACCGGTGATCTCCATCTTGGATACCGACAAAGCTCAGAGGAGCTGCTAGCTCCAACTCAGGCCTTGGAATAAAACGAGTCATTTAGCAGGTCACAAGAACTTAACGGCGAAGTGACCTGCCAGACTCAGCTCCATCCAGGGAAAAGTCACCCAGCTCAGGCACCAGCCATTGGAGTGGTTTTCTTCACTGGGTAACCAGAGCCAGATGCTGCCCCTCCCTCTAGCAGCCTCCACAATCAATTGAAAAACAGAAACCCTGAGAATGGCTCCAGGCTGGGCTCTGTGGGTTTTTCACAAAATAGCCCCAGGGAAAAGCTACTGTGTGTTGAAAGGCCTCAACTCTACCAGAACCTAGCCTCATCACCCCTCTTTTGTGATTCTCAAAGCAGATCACCACCCTCCCAGAAAACTAACCTGGGAGGGGGATCTCAAAATCTTGGGTAAAGCAGAGCATTTTTCTGCCTCTTCCAACCAACCGACTTAAGAAACCAATCAAGCCACAGGACCTCAAGCTGACCAGAGACTCCAACAAGAGGCTGGTTACAGACAAAAGGAAGATACAGGATTCTTCCCACCCCTCCAAAAAAAATCAAAAAAAAAAAAAATCAAAGAACTTTTTCTGTTTTTCTTCTTTTCTTTTTTCTTTTTTTTTTTTTTTTGGTACCTTTTATATATAAAAAAATTTTTTTCCTTTTCTAAAACTTTTATTAATCTTTAATTTTTGCCTTTTTTGAAAAAATAAGTGTTTACCAGGAACTTTTTTTTCCCTCTTATAATTTTTATTTTAGGAATTCATGAATGTACGTTTTCCTTTCTTTTCTTGTCTTCTTTCTCTTTTTCTTTCTTTCTTAATTATATTTTTGGTTTTTGTCTAGCTCTACTGAACTTCTGATCTTTTTTTTTCTCCCTTTCTTATCCTTTTAACCTTATCCTCTCTTTTGTTCTTCTGTATGTGACTTAACTCTTGTCCGGCACATCCTCAGATAAACCCATAGTTAACTAGTAGACCCTAACACCCATTGTTTACACACTTAATCCATAAATTTATTACTCAATCCAAAACCTCTGAGACTTAAATTCCTTAATAGCAGTACTACCTCTTTATACCTATTTTTTTTTAAGTTTTTCACATCTCCTCTATCACCCTCCTGTTTTCTCAATATATTCACATTCCTCTCTAAATAGATGGTCTTTCAATATCCATAACTATATTAATTTTTACGTTTCTATTTTTTTCTGGTCTCTTTTCATTTCCATTTCCCTTTCTCCTTTTTCTTTCTCTCTCTACTTACATCATACCCAACCTATTTCCTGCATTGAGATTAAGACATAGTTAACTCTCCCTGTGCCTGCCCACACCAATCTATTCCTATTTTTACCCACATCTCTCCCTAACCCTAAAAATTTCTGCTTTTCCAAATTCTTCTCTGCGGTTCGAAGCCCATTAACATATAGTTATTTGATGTTGAATAGATATATCTGTTGAACTAGATTGTATCTATAGACTATTGACAGTATAAATGCAAACGTTGGTTGATGGTTGCCTTAAGATAGTGTTCTAGCACAAAACTGGTGCTATTTTCATCTAAAATGGGCAGAGTAAGCCGGAAAAACACAAGAAAAATGGCAAATCCGGGTATCTCAATTCCCAATCTTGATAATCAGGGGTCAGATCAGATAATGAACAATCCAGAGGAAAGTTCCCAAATAGCTCTACAAACACTGGTGGCAAACATGATAAATGAGAAGTTTGACAACTTACAAAGGACTCTGTATGAGCGTGATAGGGAGAGAGAGGAGGCATTCCAAAAGTTTATACAGGAATATCATAAGCATGAGGAAGCTACTCAAAAACTGATACAAGATTTGCATGAACAACTTGAGAATACTCAAAGAGAAAGGGAGGAATGGCGCGAGCAGGCTGAGAACACTCAAAGAGAAATGCAAGAATCCCACGAACAGGAGGAAAGAGAACTGCAGGAATCCCACAAACGGGAGGAAGCTAATCAAAGAGTAATTCAGGAATTGAGAGACCAGGTAGAGAATACACAAAGATCACTAAAGGCATTCATGGAATCCATTAACAAAGAGCTGAAGGAAGTCAGGGAGACCACAAAGGGAATGCTGAATGGAACCCAACCGAAGGAATGGGAGTCCAAAGAAACCATAACCAATCAACTAAGTGATTTGAGAACAAACACTGAACACCAAATTAAGGAAGTAAAGAAATTCATACAAGACCTAAAACAGAGCTTCAATAAAGAACTTGAAGCCATCAAAGCTGAACAATTAGAAGGAAAAGAGATAAAAAACAAAGTAGAGAGTCTTGACAGCAGGTTAGACAATGCAGAAGATCGAATCTCAGGGATTGAAGACAGCCTAGATATTATAGAGAAAGAACATACAACCATCCAAGACAAGTCCAAGAAATATGATAGATATATCAAACACATGGAAGACACCATCAGAAGGCCTAATCTAAGGATAATGGGTGTAGAAGAGCACCTAGAAACAGAAGTTAATGGTCTAGGAAATTTGTGTAACAGGATCCTAGCAGAGAACTTCCCAAACAGATACAAGAAGCTTTTCGAACCACAAATAGACCAGACCAGAATAGGTCATCCCTCCATCACATTAAAATCCACACAAGAACAACTCAGAGCAAGGAAAAGATCCTTAAAGCTGACAAGGAGAATTGGGTAATCACCTATAAAGGGAAACCAATTACAATCACCTCAATTTTCTCATCAAAGACAATCAAAGCAAGAAGAGCCTGGAATGATGTATGCCATGCCCTAAAAACAAACAACTATCAACCAAGAACACTGTACCCAGCTAAACTCTCCTTCATAACTGAAGGCCAAATAAAAACCTTCCATAGCAAAGAAAAATTGAAACAATACATCTCCACCAAACCAGCCCTACAAAAGATTCTTAAAGATATCCTACACATAGAAAACCAACAAGACCGCAACAAAGACCAAGAAACTGCACCCAAACTGAGACTTCAAGAACCATAGGAAGAACCCAGTTTTCGCAGCCCCCAAGAAGGTGGATAACATGGCAGGAACTCCCAAATATCTCTCCGTCCTATCTCTTAACGTTAACGGACTGAACTCTCCAATTAAGCGACATAGACTGTCTAGTTGGATTAAAAAACAAGACCCTTCTATCTGCTGCCTGCAGGAGTCACATCTTGCCCGTGAAAACAAACACATTTTCAATGTCAAAGGCTGGAACAAAATCTACCAAGAAAACGGCCCCCATAAACAGGCGGGAGTTGCAATTCTAATATCTGATAAAATAGACTTCAAATTAAAATTCGTGAGAAGAGATAAGGAAGGTCGCTACATACTAATTAAAGGATCTCTCCTTCAGGAGGATATTACAATTCTAAATATCTATTCGCCAAACTATGGAGCACCCAAATTTATCAAAGAAACACTAATTTCCCTCAAATCCCATATAGATCCAAAGACATTAATTGTTGGGGATTTTAACACACCACTCTCCCCACTACATAGACCTACTCGGCAAATCTCAACAGAGAAACCGCAGATCTAAACAGCTGCATAGATCAAATAGACTTAACAGACATCTACTGAACATTTCACCCAGCAGCATCAGAATACACATTTTTCTCAGCAGCACATGGAACGTTTTCTAAAATAGAACACATTTTAGGCCACAAAACAAACTTGTCTAAATTCAGAAACATTGAAGTTATACCTTGCATTCTCTCTGACCACAAGGGAATAAAATTAGAACTCAACACCAAAAGCCACCAAAGAAAGTCTGGTATCACATGCAGGCTGAACAACACGCTGCTGAATCAAGAGTGGGTAATGGAAGAGATTAGAAAGGAAATTCAAATGTTCATGCTATTTAACAAAAATGAACACACAAATTAGCAGCTCCTCTGGGACACAGCAAAGGCAGTACTCAGAGGCAAGTTTATAGCTCTGAGCTCCTACATCAACAAATTGGAGAGATCTGAAACTAACAATTTAATGACACATCTAAACCTCCTTGAAAAAGAGCAGCAAGATAAACCCCAATCCAGTAGACGGAAAGAAATAATCAAAATTAAATCAGAATTAAATGAATTAGAATCCAAAAAAACTATAGAAAGAATCAAAAAAACAAACAGTTGGTTCTTCGAAAAACTTAACAAAATTGACAGACCCTTAGCAAATCGTATCAGAAAAAGAAGAGAACATACCCAAATTAATAAACTCAGAGATGAGAATGGAAACATCACCACGGATACAACCAAGATTCAGAACATCTCAAAACTTTATGCTAACAATTTTGAGAACTTGACAGAAATGGACCATTTCCTAGCAAATATTGACATGCCAAAACTAAACCAAGATGAATTTAACCAGCTTAACAGGCCCATATCAAGCATTGAAATAGAAACAGCAATAAGAGACCTCCCAACTAAGAAAAGTCCAGGACCAGATGGTTTTACAGCGGAATTTTACAAGACCTTCAAAGCAGAGCTCACAAAAATACTCCTCCAACTCTTCAATGAAATTGAAAGAGAAAGCTCACTACCCAACACATTCTATGAAGCCATCATATCCCTCATCCCAAAACCAGGCTGGGACTCATCAAAGAAAGAGAACTATAGACCCATTTCTTTGATGAACATTGATGCAAAACTTCTCAACAAAATTTTGGCCAATGGACTTCAACAATTAATCCAAAAAATCATACACCAAGATCAAACAGGATTAATTTCAGGGATGCAAAGCTGGTTCAATATACGCAAATCAATTAATATTATTCATCACATCTACAGGAGCAAGAATAAGAACTACATGGTTATCTCAATAGATGCAGAAAAAGCATTCGACATGATCCAACACCCCTTTATGTTGAAGGTTTTGGAAAAATTAGGAATCCATGGAACATTCCTCAATACAATAAAGGCTGTACAGCATTATACTCAATGGTGAAAAACTAAAGCCATTTCCTCTTAACTCAGGAACAAGACAAGGATGCCCACTCTCTCCACTTCTCTTCAATCTAGTATTAGAATGCCTAGCTACAGCAATAAGACAAGATGCAGACATAAAGGGGATCCAAATAGGGAAAGAAGAAATAAAACTCACCCTCTTTGCAGATGACATGATCTTGTATTTAAAGAATCCCATAGACTCCACTACCAAATTACTCAAGCTGATTCAAAACTTTGGCAAAGTAGCAGGTTATAAAATTTATCCCCAAAAATCAATGGCTTTTCTGGATGCCAACAATGAGAAAAGTGTGGCTGAAATTAGGAAAGCAACTCCATTTGTAATAGCCCCATAAAAAATAAAATACCTAGGAATTAACTTAACTAAAGAAGTGACGGACCTCTATGATGAAAATTTTAAAATCTTAAAAAAGGAAATTAACACAGAACTTAAAAAATGGCAAAACCTCCCATGCTCCTGGATTGGAAAGATTAACATCGTGAAAATGGCTAAACTTCCCAACGCTGTCTACAAATTCAACGCAATACCTATCAAACTTCCAACCTCATTCTTCAAGGAAATAGAAGAGGCAATCCAAAAATTCATATGGATCAATAAAAGACCCCGAATAGCAAAAACGCTCCTCAATGGAATGAACACTGCTGGAGGAATATCAATACCAAATTTCAAACTCTACTATAAAGCCATAGTAATCAAAACAGTTTGGTATTGGCATAAGAACAGACCTCAGGACCAGTGGAATAGAATTGAAAACCCAGAAATGAACCTACAGACCTATAGCCATTTAATCTTTGATAAGGGAACTAAAACAATAGAATGGAAGAAAGAGAACCTCTTCAGTAAATGGTGCTGGCAAAATTGGTTAACCACATGTAGAAAACTAAACTAGATCCTTATATATTACCCTGCACCAGAATCAACTCCAAATGGATCAAAGACCTTGAACTCAAAGCAGACACTCTGAAAACCTTACAGGAGAGAATAGGAGAAACCCTAGGTCTCCTTGGCTCAGGCCGAAATTTTCTGAATAGAGACCCGGAAACACAACAAATCAAAGAAAGGTTGGACAAATGGGATTGCATAAATTTGCAGAGCTTATGCAGTGCAAATGACATAGCTAGCAAGATCAATAGAAAGCCCACCGATTGGGAGAAGATCTTTACTAGCCATACAATGGACAAGGGTCTCATATCTAAAATATACTGGAACTCAAAAAATTAAACCCCCCAACAACAAATCCTCAAAGAAACAAATGTCCAATAAATAAGTGGGCGAAAGACAAAGAGAAACTTCTCTGAAGAAGAAAGAAGGATGGCCAATAGACACATGAAGAAATGTTCAACATCCCTAGCCATAAAAGAAATGCAAATCAAAACAACATTGAAGTATCACCTCACACCAGTTAGAACGGCAAAAATCAAGAACTCTAACAACAACAGATGCTGGAGGGGATGTGGACAGAAAGGAACCTTACTTCATTGTTGGTGGGAATGTAAACTTGTTCAACCACTTTGGAAAGCAGTGTGGAGGTTCCTCAAAAGACTTCACATAGAACTCCCCTATGACCGAGCAATCCCACTTTTGGACATTTACCCAAATGTTTACAAACAAGACCATACTAAAGCTACTAGCACAACTATGTTTATTGCAGCATTATTCACCATAGCTAAGATATGGAACCAACCCAGATTCCCCTCAGTAGATGAATGGATCAAGAAAATGTGGTATATATACACAATGGAATTCTATGCCTCCATCAGAAAGAATGACATTGCCCCATTTGTTAGGAAATGGAAAAACTTGGAAAAAATTATATTAAGTGAAATAAGCCAGTCCCAAAGAAACATAGGTCCCATGGTTTCCCTTATTTGTAATATCTAGTGTATGTATGAGTCAAGTGGAAATGGTCAGATAATGTGATGTCAGGAAAATGAACCCTTAGATGTGTATTTTAAGGTTTTTTTCTTTCATGCATGTGTTTCTAACGCATTTATAAGATTATCTCTTTGTTGCTTTGTATGTCCCTCCCCCACAGTATAACCCCTGCTTTCACTATATTTGATGTCATTATAACTTGTGGAGGAGCGGAGAAAAACCAGTTGTTTAAGGATTCAGGTGGACCTGTTGCAACAATGATAAGTACAAGTTGTCATGTCCAAAACGAGCTTTACAACGTCGGTGCGGGGGGTGTGGGGGAAGGGGGGGGAGGAGAAGGATTGGGAATGGGGGGGTGGGGGGAGGCTGGGAATGTATGTTCACAAATAAAATAAAATTAAATTAAAAAAAAGAGAAATGCAAATCAAAACAACATGGAGATGCCACCTCACCCCAGTTAGAATGGCCATAGGCAAGAACAATAATAACAGATGCTCGAGGGGATGTTTCCAGAAGGGAACCTTACTTCATTGTTATTGGGAGTGTAAACTTGTTCAACCACTTTGGAAAGTTGTATGGAGGTTCCTCAAAAAACTCCTAGAGCTCTCCTATGACCCAGCAATCCCACTTTGGGGCATTTACCCAAATGATCACAAACAAGACCATACTAAATCTTCCAGCACAACTATGTTTATTACAGCATTATTTACCAGAGCTAAGATATGAAACCAATCCAGATGCCATTGAGTAGATGAATGGATCGAGAAAATGTGGTATATATACACAAAGGAATTCTTTGCCTCCATCAGAAAGAATAACAATGCTCCATTTGTTAGGAAATGGAAAGGCTTAGAAAAAATTATGTTAAGTGAAGTAATCCAGCCCCAAAGAAACATAGGTCCCATGTTTTCCCTTGTTCAAGTACCACTTCTGGTTTGCACACACATAGTCTATGTATGTGGGTACGTTCTCCATGTTAAACAAATAGGGTAGTACTCCCTATCTTAACGGGAAAGTTCCACAGTATAACCCTATGCCCACATTAGAGGGTGTACAATTTTCTTGGAGCTCATTAGTTTACCCAGGAGAAATATAAATATTCATAAATTTTGGAGCTAATTAGTAAATATCTGAATTAACACTAGATCCTAGATGTTGTGTTATTACAAGTCAACATTGTATTATTGTTACATAAGAATCCTTCCCTACTTGCCAATGTGTAAGAGAAAATGAAAGAAAGGCATTAAAGCAAAATGCCTTCTCTTTTTAGGAATTTAATCCTAGTGATGAGGGTAATGTCTGAACTCTTCCATTCAATAAAAGCTTGAATTTTATCAGAGCACTTCCTACATATAAGAATTTGTGGCAGTTTGAATGATAGGGTTATTTCATCATGGAGATATCACCAAAACACTGTTCTTACTGAACTTGTCTATACCTTTTTAGTTTTCAAATCCAAATAGCATATTTCCTTCAATATCTCTGTAACAGTTTTGAACTTTTCTTCCTGCAAATTCTTTCCTTTCTTTACTTCCGTACATCTGCGTTTATTACTTTCTTGTTTCCTTATATATCTCATTCTTCCAATCTTGTCCACACTGGTACTCACATTGTTCAGAATTGTGTCAGAACTTTCCCTTAACTCTTCCCTTTAATAATGCCCCCAATTTTATTATTCTTTTTCATATAAACTTTACAACTATCAGAGTTTTTTTTCTCCCTAAATCCATCATTTCCACCTGCAATCCCTATCACCAAGAATATCACTAACACAGTTGCCTGGCCAGAGATGTAGAACACTTTAGATTTCTTCTTACCCTTCTGCTCTCACCCATTAGTGAAGATGAATGATCAAGATTTTCTGAGTTTCTGTCACTAATATGATTTCTATGTACTTCTTTTTATGCCCCTGACACCAGCCTGTTTCATGTAATCATCACTGGTCACCTAGATTTAAGCAACCTTTTACAAAGTATGTTTTTCCCCATAGTCTTTTCTTATTGGCCCTTTCCATCACCAAATTACTTCTGCTTGTAAGCACACAGAGTGAAGGGCTCAGACACAAATTCTAGTATCATTATTTACTCATTAAATTGACTACTGGCCTTACATTTCTCATCTGTAAATGGATGTAATCTACCAGAAATCTTGAAGAATATATTTGTTGGCTTATAGAGCAAAAAAAAAAAAAAGAAAAGAAAAGTGAAGAGTCCTTACATTTTCCCCCTTAGCTTACAAATAAGGAAAGTGTTAAATTCAGTGTGTTGGTATAGAGTCACAAATTTTTTCATGCAGAAATAAAAATAAATTTTCCTCCTGGCTCTAAGGACCGTGTCTTTTTAATGTAACTCCAGATATTTAAGTGGTATTATGAAATTGTGTCATGTCTTTACAGCTATATTGAAGAATATGTCATTGGAAAACATTGGTTATTGAATAGTGTCTTTATGAGAATGGTATTTGAACTAATCACACTAAGTTGAAAACTACATCTTAGTCCATCAAAATTTTTCTTATTGCTTTATTTGTTGCCAAGAGTTCTTAATAAATTTATACATAGATTTTCTCCAGTAAACTGGATGGAAACTAAAACTGATCATGGATTTCTGCCTAATGAGTGAAGTATGCTTCTTGAGGCATGTGTTGTTAACTTCTAGGGATATATAACTAAGCCAATGGCTATGTGGGTAGTTAAAGGCTTTCTCCTAAATTCCTAAGGCTAGAACAAACAAGATCATTTGTAACAGAAAGCACTCAGCTTATTATATTTTATCTATGTAGGATAATCAACATGTGCAAATAAGCAATTTTATTTATAAGAAAACAATAGTACCAAGAAATGTGAGTATATTTAGAGAGACTGAAAGAATAACATTAGGGTTTTTACTGTCTCACCTGTTTATGTGATTGTATTTCTTGGTATTGAGACTCTCCTCTTATTATTCTTATTGTATTAATCCAATGCTTTTTAGTACTATGTATTCAATGTGGGAAATCTGGCTTAAAAGATGTCTAAAAATTTTTCCTTTTTAATCACAACCTTGTCATTATCAGGCTACACTGTGGTCATCATCATCTTCATAAAAATTATTATTAGAATCATAAGTGCTAACTATTGAACATATGATACCTGTCTATGATTTTGCAATATTTGTATTATGATTAATAATTTTAATATTACCACTGTGCATGCATACATGTTAAAATTTTGAATAAATAAACAAAAAAAAACTAAGCCATATCAGGTAGCTTGACTATGTGCTTATAACAAATTATTCAATAGATTTTTGAGGCATTGCAAATTCCTAACCAGTATGAATTATCTTCCTCTCTCCCTGTCATTACACACGAATATTTAAGAGTTTGAACAGAATTTTTTCAAGTAATATACAAGAAACGTTACCACAATATAATGCGTATATCTAAAATTCCCTTGAAATTAATAAACTGTACTTTCTATTGAAATATTAGTTATTTTATACTAGGAAACTTTTCGAAAAATAGACAGCCTATCTTTGAAATAAAAAAAAATAGTTGAATAAAGGTTTCAGAGGGAGTTCTGGGATGATGGCGGAGGAGAAGCTGGAGGCTAAACAAGATCTCACATAGAAAGCAGTTTTTGTTCCAGTGAATAGTCCTAAGCCAGATAATCACACCAAGTGTGCCATCACAGGACAGAGAGTTAGGCCAGAGAGGGAAAATCCAGGCAAGGAGACAGATCTGAGCACTTGCCAGCTGCTGTAGCTGAGGCAGCAGCGGCGGCAGCTGTAGCCACCATACCGGCAAAATAGAGAGTCCCGAACAAAGGCCCTAGAGGCAGCAAGAACTGACAAGGAACAGACATCTTCATCCTGCAGTTTGCTCACCGACCAGAGAGGACACAGGAACCAAGATTCCGGCGTGAGCAGAAGCCTGACATCCTCACTCCTTCTCAGGGTTCAGAGGAAGGAAGGAAGGCCACCCCTCCCCTCGCCATTACCAGAGATCTCCATCTTTGATACTGACAAAGGCCTGGCTGAGCAGCTAGCTCTAACTCAGGCATTGGAAGAAAACAAGAGTAATTTAGTAGATCACAGGAACCTAATCTGACCTGATAGGCTCAGCTCCACCCAGGGAAAAGTCATCCAGAACAGGGTGCAAGCCCCAGGAGTGGATTTCTTCGCTGATTACACAGAGACAGAGGCTATCCCTCCCTACAGCAGCCTGGAAAATCAATTGAAATACAGTAAACATAAATCCTGAAAAAGGCTTCCGGCTGGACTCTGTGAGTGACTCAGAAGCTAGCCCCTCAGGGAAAAGCTACTATTTGCTGAAAAGCCTCAACTCTACCCAGAACCTAGCCTCAACACAGCATCTCTAAAGTAGAGGAAACAGCCATCTCCCTCTTTTGTGATACTCAAAGCAGATCTCCCTCTGGGAGGAGGATCAAAAAATCCTGGGTAAGCAGAGCATTTTTCTCCCTGCTTTTACTAACCGACTTAAAAAAACCAACCAAGCCACAGCAAATTCAAACACCACAAGCAGACCAGAGACTCCAACTAGAGACAGGTTAAGGACACAAGGAAGATATAGGATTTTCCCATTCCCCCAAAAAATCAAAGAACTTTATTGTACCTTTATTAAAAAATTTTTTCTAAAACTTTTTAAAAATTTGTAATATTGAACTTTTTTTGAAAAAAAAATTTCTATTAACTTTTTTCTTCCTCTTATAATTTTTATTTTAAAGGTATAAGTGTGTGCTTTTTTTCTTTTTTTTTCTTTTTCGTTTAGCGCTACTGACCTTTTGATATTTTTTTCTTTCCTTCTCATTCTTTGAACCTTTTCTTCTCTTTTATTCTTTGCATGACTTAATTGCTCTTCTGCTCATCCTCAGATATACCCGTAGTTGATTATTAGATCTTATCCCCCATTGTGTACACATTTAATCCAGAAATGTATTACTCAATTTAAAACCTTTTAGACTTAAATTACTTAATAATAGTACTACCTCTTTATATTTATATAATATTTTAAGCATTTTTAAAGTTTCCCACATCTCCTTTTCATCCCTACCCTTATCTTATCCTATCTACATTCTTCTCTGAACATTACGTTTTTAAATTTGAATATTTTTTAAGTTTTAAAGTGTTTCACTTTTTAATTTTTAATATTTGTTCTTCTATTTTTGTCTCTTTTTATATCTTTATCTTCTTTTCTTTTCTCTCTCTCTACTATCATTCTATCCAACCTAGTTCCCACTTTCAGATTAAGAATTAGTTAAGTTAACTCACCCTCTGCCATTCCATATCCTTCTATCCCTATTTTTACCCACATCTCTCCAAACCTAATAATTTCTACTTTGCCAAAATCTTCTTTGTGGTTCATAACCCATTAATACATAGTTGTTTGATGTTGAATAGATATATCCATTGAACTAGAGTGTATCTGCAGACTTTGACTGAGCAACTACAGACGTTGGTTGATGCTTACCTTAAGATAGTGATCTAGCACAAAACTGGTGTTACTTTCATCCCAAATTTGCAGAGCAAGCAGGAAAAACACAAGAAAAATGGCAAGTCTGGGTATCTCAACTCCCACTCATGATAATCTGTAGACAGAACAGATAATAATCCAGAGGAGAGTTCCCAAAAAGCTCTACAAACACTACTGGTAAACATGGTAAATGAAAAGATTGAAAACCTACAAAGGACTCAGTATGAGCATGATTAGGAGAGAGAGGAGGCAAAAAAAGGCCAATACAGAAATATCATGAGCATGAGGAAGCTACTCAAAGATGATACAGAATTGCGTGAGCAGCTTGAGAGCACTCAAACAAAAATAAAGGAATGGTGTAAGCAGGCTGAGATCAGTCAAAGAGAGCTACAGGAATCGCATGAACGGGAGGAGGCTAATCAAAGAGTAATACAGGAATTGAGAGACCAGGATGAGAATACACAAAGATAATTAAGGCATTCATGGAAACCATAAGTGGTGAATTAAAAGAACTCAAGGAGTCCACAAAGGGAATACTGAATCTAACAAAGAAGAAGGAATGGGAGTCCAAGGAAACCATAACCAATCAACTAAGTGATTTGAGAATAAACACTGAACACCGAATTAAGGAAGTAAAGAATTCCATACAAGATCTAATACAAAGCTCCAACAAAGAATTTGAAGCCATCAAAGCTGACCAACTAGAAATAAAAGAAAAAAAAACAAAGTAGAAAGTCTTGATAGTAGGTTAGAACTTGCAGAAGATTGAATCTCCAGGATTGAAGACAGCATGGATATTATGGAGAAAAAACATATAACCATCCAAGACAAATCCAAGAAATATGATAGATCTATTCAACATTTGGAAGACACCATCAGAAGGCCTAATCTGAGGATAATGGGTGTAGAGGAGCACTTAAAAACAAGTTAATGGTCTAGGAAATTTGTTTAACAGGATCCTAGCAGATAACTTCCCAAACATGAAAAAAGATAGACCTATTCAGATACAATAAGTTTTAGGACTCCAAATAGACCAGACCAGAATAGGACATCCCACTGTCACATTATAATCCACAATGGATCAATTCAGACCAATGAAAAGATCCTTAAAGCTGTCAAGGAGAAAAGATGAATCACCGATAAGGGGAAACCAATTAGAATCACCTCAAATTTCTCATCAAAGACAATCAAAGCAAGAAGAACCTGGAATGATGTATGCCATGCACTACAGACAAACAACTATCAACCAAGAATACTGTACCCAGCTTACTCTCCTTCATAACCGAAGGTAAACTAAAAACCTTCCATACCAAAGAACAACTGAAACAATATATATCCACCAAACCAGCCCTACAAAAGATTCTTAATGATTTTCTACACAGAGAAAACCAACAAGACCGTAATAAAGGCCAAGAAATCACACCCAAACTGAGCATCCAAGAACCATAGGAAGAACCCAGTTGCTGCAGCCCCCAAGAAGGTGCACAAAATGGCAGAAACTCCCAAATACCTCTCAGTCCTATCTGTCAACATTAACGGACTTAACTCTCCAATTAAGCAACATAGACTGCCCAGATGCATTAAAAAGCAACATCCTTCTATCTATTCCCTTCAGGAGTCACATCTTGCCCATAAAAACAACATTTTTAACATGAAAGGCTGGAACCAAAGCAAACAGCCCCCATAAACAGGCGGGAGTTGCAATCCTAATATCAGGTAAAATAGACTTCAAATTAAAATTAGTAAGAAGTGATAAAGAAAGTCACTACATACTAATAATTAAGGGATCTCTCCTCCATGAGAATATTACAATTGTAAATACCTATTCAAACAAAGGAGCACCCAAATTTATCCAAGAAACACTACTTTTCCTCATATCCCACATAGATCCAAAGACATTAATTGTTGGGGACTTTAACACACCAATTTCCCCACTAGATAGATCAACTCGAGAATTGGCAGATCTAATCAACTTCATAGATCAACCAGTTTTAACAGACATCTACTGAATATTTCACCCAGCAGCATAAGAATGCACATTTTTCTCAGCAACACATGGAACATTTCCAAAATAGTCCACATTTTAGGCCACAAAGCAAACTTGTCCAAATTCAAAAGCATTGAACTTATACCTCTCAGACTACAAGGGAATAAAATTAGAACTCACCACCAAAAGCCACCAAAGAAAGTCCTGTAACACATGGAGGCTGAACAACACACTGCTGAATCACGAGTGGGTCATGGAAGATATTAGAAAGGAAATTCAAATGTTCATGATATTCAACAAAAATGAACACACAAATTACCAGCTCCTCTGGGACACAGCAAAGGCAGTACTCAGGGGCAATTTTATAGCTCTGAGTTCCTACATCAACAAAGTGGAAAGATCTGAAACCAACAGTTTAATAAGGCACCTGACCCTCCTTAAATAAGAGCAGCAATATAAGCGCCAATCCAGTAGAAGGACAGAAATTATTAAAATTAAATCAGAATTAAATGAATTAGAATCCACAAAAAAACCATAGAAAGTATCAACAATAAAAGACTTGGTTCTTCTAAAAAATTAACAAAATTGACAGACCCTTAGCAAACCTTATCAGAAAAAGAAGAGAACAACCCAAAAAAATAAACTCAGAAATTAGAATAGAAACATCACCGGAGAAACAACCAAGATTCAGAACATTATAAGAGAATACTTCTCAAAACTTTATATTAATAAATTCGAGAACTTGGCAGAAATTGACCTTTTCCTGGCAAATATTGACATGCTGAAACTAAACCAAGATGAGTTAAATCATTTTAACAGGCCCATATCAAGTATTGACATAGAAACAGCAATTAGAGTCCTCCCATCTAAGAAAAGTCCAGGACCAGATGGTTTTATGGCAGAATTCTACAAGGCATTCAAAGCACAGCTCACACAAATACTCCTCCAACTCTTCAATGAAATTGAACGAGAAAGTTCACAACCGAACTCATTCTATGAAGCCATCATAACCCTCATCCCAAAACCAGGCAGGGACTTATCAAAGAAAGAGAACTATAGACCCCACCTTGCAAATCTTTCTTGGTTTCTTTCCTTCCTTCCTTTTTAGTGCTGGGGATTGAACCCAGGGCCCTGTGCATATTAAGGAAGTTCCATAATACCAAGCAATATGGTCATTTCAATCGCTCCAATTTCACTCTTCAATTAACTGGTACCTTGCTCCTGATACTTTACGTTCCTTGATCATAATATTTAGAGATTATTGAACTTCATAAGATTTTCTTCATTTTACAGAATATTTGTATTCTCCCTTCCTATGTATCAAGATAATGAGCAATAAGGATTTTCTTGAACTCCCCAGGCAGAGTTCATGGCTCATCATCAGGTTTTATTTTACCATGTATATCATTATATTATTACATTTATAGTAACAACTCACTTAAATAATTGTTTCTCTTCTTCAGTCTACTGGTAGATCCATGTCCAATCCTAGCTTTTATATAAACAGGAATAGAATTTTTCTCGTCTTATTTTCCAATTTTGACATGGTGCAAATTTTCCTGATCGTGTAGAATTGTTTTTATCCATGAATATTTTTTCAGGACATTTCTGCATATTGTGCATAATACACTAAAGAGATTTCCAGCCAAAGAAAACAACTCAGAATTCTAGAGATTAATGACTGTACTCTGGGTTCTTGTGCACTTGGCACTGGATTTGGCATCTCAGTGTTACAGCTATATATATATATATATATATATATATATATATATATATATATATATATATATATATATATTGAAAGTTGCTTTCTTTTTGGTTTCCCATTTTCAGCTATATGAAGCATTTAAGGTGCATAGCAAGTTAACCATGGAAATATTAGCTGGTAATCTTTTTAAAAATATTTTTATTGTAAAGAAACTGTAGAGGGGTTACAGGGTTCAGTTACAGCATGGTAATGAGTACATTTCCTGTCGAGCATTGTTACCCCATCCTCTGTTTTCCCCCTACATTCCCTTCCCTCCTTACTTCCCCAACTCCTCCTTCCCCCTACCCTGAAGTTGTGAAGTTAGTTTGCAACATAGTTTATTGTACTTCTCATTGTTACAATTGGTCAACCTGTATCCTTGTTTCAGCATTTTGTTGTTTCCCTTCCCCTTCCCAAATTAGAAAAATGTGTATACATGATGTATAGAACTGGAATCAAATGCAGTGACAACAGAGGATATGTGAGCTAGTAATCTTTAACTTTCAAATTCAAAAACAAAAATAAGCAATGAATGATAAAATTTGTTCATAAGGGAACCCCCAGCCTTCCGTTTGATACTCTGATTCTTCCATTAAAATAAAATATTGTTAGAATCAAGTTCTGATACAGGCTAAAATGCTAATACACGTGGAAATGATGACGTTGAGTTGGTATTAGTTAAATATGCCTTCCTATTAATGAAATAACATGGAAAATGTTTTTACAAAAACTGGATGATAGTAAGAGGGATTTTCGACAAAAGCATTATAATGGATAAGGTGTGTAAAAGTTACAAAACTGGAACTTTATGCTGGGAAAAATATAAACTTTATGGGGAGGATTAACGTACTGTTTTAGATGAGCCAAGTTAAGATAGATCATTATGTAACAAGAAATTTTGTATTTGGTTCTTTCTAACAACTAGCAGATACTTATCTATTTATAAAAAATAAAGACTAGAATGAAAAATCCAAATGAACTTTAATGGTGCATTTAATATTTTGGAGACAACAAAATTTTCAGTGTTAGGGACAGTTTAATTAATTATGGAATTTATAAGCACTGGACTCCCATGCAATCATTGTAAGTGATGTTCTTAGAACAGTATGAAATTTCTAAGGATAGGAAATATATGAATGATATAATGAGATGAAAAGTCAACTTATAAAGTAGGCTCACACCTGTATCTTACCTACTCACAAGGATGAGATTTGAGTATTATGGTTCAAAGCCAGCCCCCAGAGGAATATCCATTTGACCACCAAAATGACAGAAATGGGCCTGTAGCTAGTGCTGTGGGGGAAAAAAAGCAGAGAACAATGTGTAGGCCCTGGATTCAAGCTCCAGTTTGGGCAATAAACAAATGAATAATCAAACAAATATATGACCCCAAATTTTAGGAAAATATGCATATGCATATATGCATGGCAGAGGGGTCTAACCGTGGTGTTCCAGTGTTTATATTGTGGAGTTCCAGGATGGGAACATCACAAACATTTAATTAAAGGAAATCAAATGTAACAATATGTTGGAAATGATCTGTACAACTTTGGAGGGATTGAGAGAATGAAGGAAAGAGGAAGAAAAATGAGAGAGAAGGTAACAAGTTAGATAAGAAATGTTATCACTACCTTACTTATGTAACTGTAACCCCTCTGTACATCACCTTGACAATAATATTAAAATAAAAAATAAAAACAAAACAAAAGCTTTTATTTATATCATTATATTTAAAAGTATACTTTAAAAGAGTTATAGGCATGTTTTAAATTTCTAATGCGTTGCCCCACTCTACTGGAGTATACTGGAATATGGGGAGAATTACTTACACATGAATCTATGAGTAAGGACCGTAAAAGAATTCCATAAAGAAATGTCAACATGGGCCAAAGGGTCCTACCCATAATACCTTCCTTCTATAGCAAATCCACATAATTTAATCATTTAAATACAAATGATGAACCAACGTCTCCATTTGTAGAAATACATACTTGTGACAAGGATGGAAAAGGCACTGAGACCCAAAGTGAATGATGCACAATTTTAAGGAAGATTCTATAGATAAAGGAATGTGTCCCACACACTTCCAACTGTAAATCTGGGAAAGTCAGTCATCTTTGTCATACTAATAAAAACCACAAAAAAGCTAACTGTGGGATTCAAAAGATTGCATGAGAACAAGTGTTCATTGTGACAGCACAGTAACTTCAGTGCAAATTACTATGTCTCTCTTTCCTTGCCTTATTCCCACCTCATTCTTGAATTCTGAAGGTGAGATTCTGGGGAGCCAGTTCCCTTTGGTCCAGTAATTAATGAAAGAGAACAGGTGAATGGAGATACAATTTCTTCACATAGTTCTTAGTTTCTCATTTTTTATTAAGCTTATGGAGAAATAATGGGATTGCAAAGCACAAGAAAGTCTTAACTTTTCCACTAACTTCTAAAATGTCTGCTGTAAGAACAACAAAATTAACGAAAGAAAAATCTCAGAAACCATATAAAGATATTTGTGTTGTATTGATACCAGGAGAAATTGAAATGTCACATATAAATATCAAATTACATTTACAAAGCACAAACTCTAATTCTTCACTGAGCTAATGTGATAATTACACATTTATATTTTCCAACAAAATCACCATTGAGAATACCACAGTCAATTTCAATCTCAGAAGCAAAGCTGCAATGAACTGCTAAAATTTTTACCTATTCTTTCCTGGAGTTGAGAGGGTTGATTCTGCTGATGTTGACTGTTTGATCCTCTTCCTCCTCACAAATAAGTGTGCCTATCTAGAACAATTTATACCTATATCTTAACTTCATGGGTGTCTAGCCTTTCTGGTTGGATCTTCAGTCTGAGTACCACCTACGGAGCATATATAGTTTATGAACATGGACCATTCCTTAACAAACTAAAACATGCTCTAAAACAGTTCTAACAGAAACATCTGTGATAATGGAAATATTCTATATAAGCATTGTCTAACAGACTAGCCACTGGCTATATGTGGCTAATGAATCGTAAATGTGAATAGTGTCTGAAAAATTAATTCTTCCAATTTCAGTTAAATGAAATTTTAAATAATAAGATTCATCTACTCACTTTTAACTGAACAGCTCAGTTTCCAAATAAGGAAGCTGAAGTTCTCACAAAGATGATGATAAAATATAATCCAAGTGAAGAATTTTCCATTAGATACTAACTGAATGCCTGTGAATTATCTGAGTTTTCCTGTCTTATAGAATTCAGCCATCGCTCACCTAGATTGACAGCTGGGAGGAAAGGGGTGGGAGATAAACACAAGCTACTTGGGATACTGAAAATTGCTCCTTGAAGATGAGGGTTATGCATGAATCTTTTCTATATTTAGTAGACAGCAAAGTGTGTGGAATCCTGAAGGTAGAAAAATAATGATTGTATTTCAATCAAACAGGTGCTCTTTTTTTTATCAAAATGGGAGAGAAGTCAGACAGGTCAATTCTATAAATATACCAACAATATAGAGAAAATTTGCTACATTCTATTCCATGATAGGCCCTGGCATAAACGTTGGCACTCTGTACATACTCTGTAAATATTCACACACTAAAAAACAGAAATGTAATCTTTTATTACTTTTAAAATACATAGAATATCTTCATAATATATATTTGTAGGCCTATTTTTTCCTTAATTTCTTCCACACCTACATTAAGAAATGCCTCTAAGAAAAAAGTTTTTAGATGTGTTAAATTTAAATTCCATCTATTTATTTTGTTGAATTGTATTCTAGTTAGGACTGAGGGCTTAGGGCTAGAAAAATAATAAGTATTCTCAACAAATTGTCATGCCTCCTTTTTAAGGGGAACTAAACGTTTATTAGGAGAAATATATATTGGTCTTAGTAGCTAGGAACATTCAAGAAACAAAAGAAAAAAAAAACAATTCCACGGCAGACTCAAGTGTTTGCATATCTTCAAGTGAACACTAGCTGATCTATATTCCACAGTATATTTGCAAGCTTTTTCTAAGCTATTGTCATTCTCCAGAGTAAAGTTCAAGAATGCCTATTTGCTCATTAGAAAGATCGAATTTGCTCAAACTCAGAACCCATTGTTTGTATAGGCTTCACATGGCTATCTGTACTTCACTCAGTGGCACTGAGGGATGGGAGCTACACTTGTAATATATAAATATACACATACACATATCTCACTGGCTTTCACTATTACTATAAAAATTAAGTCCTTTTTGTCTCTGACTCAAGAGCATCATAAATCGTCTAGCATCCATTAAAGTGTGACAAGTTCATTATTAACTTGCAAGTAGGTTAAATCTCTAGCATCACATAATTCTAAATACTCATATGAAGAAAAATATATACCTAGAGTTTTGGTGTGCTTCTATATTACGAAGCTCTCAATTTTCATCTTATTTGCCCGGAGGAGGCAAAAATGCTTGATAGGAAATGTACTCATTACCTTGTCACGTAACTGTAACCCCTTTGTACAGTATTCTTACAATCAAAAATGTATTGATTTGCATTTTTTTTATGGCTAGGGATGTTGAACATTTCTTCATGTGTCTATTGGCCATCCTTCTTTCTTCTTCAGAGAAGTTTCTCTTTTAGTCTTTCTCCCACTTATTTATTGGGCAGTTGATTCTTTGAGGATTTGTTGTTGGGGGATTTAATTTTTTGAGTTCCAAGTATATTTTAGATATGAGACCCTTGTCCGTTGTATGGCTAGTAAAGATCTTCTCCCAATCCGTGGGCTTTCTATTGATCTTGCTAGCTATGTCATTTGAACTGCAGAAGCTCTGCAACTTTATGCAATCCCTTTTGTCCAACCTTTCTTTGATTTGTTGTGCTTCCGGGTCTCTATTCAGAAAATTTCGGCCTGAGCCAAGGAGACCTAGGGTTTCTCCTATTCCATCCTGGAATGTTTTCAGAGTGTCTGCTTTGAGTTCAAGGTCTTTGATCCATTTGGAGTTGATTCTGGTGCAGGGTGACAACATTGAGATATCATCTCACTCCAGTTAGAACGGCAAAAGTCAAGAACTCTAACAACAACAGATGCTGGAGGGGATGTGGACAGAAAGGAAACTTACTTCATTGTTGGTGGGAATGTAAACTCGTTCAACCACTTTGGAAAGCAGTATGGAGGTTCCTCAAAAGACTTCACATAGAACTCCCCTATGACCCAGCAATCCCACTTTTGGGCATTTACCCAAATGTTTACAAACAAGACCACACTAAAGCTACCAGCACAACTATGTTTATTGCAGCATTATTTACCATAGCTAAGATATGGAACCAACCCAGATGCCCCTCAGTAGATGAATGGATCAAGAAAATGTGGTATATATACACAATGGAATTCTATGCCTCCATCAGAAAGAATGAAATTTCCCCATTTGTTAGGAAATGGAAAAACTTGGAAAAAATTATATTAAGTGAAGTAAGCCAGGTCCAAAGAAACATAGGTCCCATGGTTTCCCTTATTTGTAATATCTAGTATATGTATGAGTCAAGCGGAAAAGGTCAGATAATGTGACGTCAGGAAAATGAACCCTTAGATGTGTATTTTAATGTTTTTTTCTTTCATGCATGTGTTTCCAACGCATTTATAAGATTATCTTTTTGTTGCTTTGTATATCCCTCCCCCACAGTATAAACCCTGCTTTCAATATATTTGATGTCAGTATAACTTGTGGAGGAGATGGGGAGAAACCAGTTGTTTAAGAATACAGGTAGACCTGTTGCAACAATGAGAAGTACAAGTTGTCATGTCCAAAACTAGCTTTACAACGTCGGTGTGAGGGGGGGAAGGAGAAGGATTGGGATTGGGGGGAGGGGAGAGGCTGGGAAGGGATGTGAAAGGTAAACAAAGGAGGAGACTGCAATGCTTGGTAAGAAATGTACGCATTATCCTGCCCACGTAATTGTAATTCCTCTGTACAGTATATTCACAAATAAAATAAAATTAAATTTAAAAAAATGTACAAAAAGGAAAAAAAAAGAAATTGGACGTCACATATTTCCATTAAACTAAATTTAAGGCCTGTAATTCTACAGGTTTTTAAGGACCAAATAAGTTGTGGATATGCTCCAAGGCCTTTACGAAAAGCTAATGGAGAGAGATACAAAAGTGGCAGTAGGTAGGTGACCAGAGCATAATTATGTAGCTTTACTTCACTGTTACCATAGCAGGAGTGCAAATCAATATGATGGTTCGTAGTTACAGGACCAGAAGACATACTGGAAACTGACATCAATGAAGGGTCATTCATTATAGGAAAACATAAATCAGAATGCACCAAAGGTTGCAAACAACAGTGTCCAAAAAAGCAACACAGAATGGGATAAAGTTATTGCACGCATATATTTGATAAGTGGTTCACATCAAGAATATATAATGGCTTACTTCACTTAATATAATGTTTTTCCAGGTCTTCCCATTTCCTAACAAATGGGGCAATGTCATTTTTTTCTGATGGAGGCATAGAATTCCATTGTGTATATATACCACATTTTCTTGATCCATTCATCTACTGAGGGGCATCTGGGTTGGTTCCATATCTTAGCTATGGTAAATAATGCTGCAATAAACAGAATTGTGCTGGTAGCTTTAGTGTGGTCCTGTTTGTGATCATTTGGGTAAATGCCCAAAAGTGGGATTGCTGGGTTATAGGGGAGCTCTATGTGGAGTCTTCTGAGGAACCCCCATACTACTTTCCAAAGTGGTTGAACAACTTTACATGCCCACCAACAATGCAGTGAAGTTCCCTTCTGCCGACATCCCCTCCATCATCTGTTGTTCTTAAGAGTTCTTGATTATAGCCATTGTAACTGGGATGAGGTGGTATCTCAATGCTGGTATGATTTGCACTACTTTTAAGGCTAGACAGGTTGAACATTTCTTCATGTGTGTATTGGACATCCTTCTTTCCTCTTCAGAGAAGTTTCTCTTTAAGTTTTTAGCCCACTTATTTTCGGGTCAGTTGTTGCTTTGAGGATTTGTTGTTGGGGATTTAATTTTGAGTTCCAGGTATATTTTAGATAGGAGACCCTTGTCTGTTATATGCCTAGTGCAGATCTTCTCCCAATCTGTGGGCTTTCAATCGATCTTGCTAGGTATGTCCTTTGCCATACAGAAGCTCTGCAGTTTCATGCAATCCCATTTGTCCAAACTTTCTTTGATTTCTTGTGTTTCTGGGTCTCTATTAAGAAAATGTCGCCCTGTGCCAAGGAGGCCTAGGGTTTCTCTGATTGCATCCTGTAATATTTTCAGGGTGTCTGGTTTGACTCCGAGGTCTTTGTTCCATTTGGAGTTGGTTCTGGTGCAGGGTGATACATAAGGATCTAGCTTAATTTTCTGCAAGTAGTTAACCAATTTTGCTAGCACCATTTACTGAAGAGACTGTCTTTCTTCCATTCTATTTTTTTAGCTCCCTTATCTAAATTTAGATGGCTATAGGTCTGTAGGTTCATTTCTGGGTTTTCAATTCTATTCCATTGGTCCTGAGGTCTATTCTTGTTCCAGTACCAACTTGTTTTGATTATTGTGGCTTTGTAGTGGAGTTTGAAATTTGGTATTAATATTTCTCCAGCACTGTTCTTTCTGTTGAGGACCATTTTAGCTATTCAGGGTCTTTTATTGTTCCATATGAATTTTAGGATAGCCTCTTCTATTTCCTTGAAGAATGAAGATGGAATATTGGTAGGTATTGGATTGAATTTGTAGATAGCCTGGGGAATTATTGCCATTTTCAGGATTTTGATCTTTCCAATCCAGGTGTATGGGAGTTTTTGCCACTTTCTAAGTTCTCTTTTGATTTCCCTTTTCAGGTTTTTAAAATTTTCATCATCGAGGTCCTTCACTTCTTTGGTTAAGTTAATTCCTAGGTATTATATTTTTTGTGGGGCTATTATTAATGGTGTTCCTTTCCTTATTTCAGCCATGCTTTTCTCATTGTTGGCATTCAGAAAGCCATTGATTTTTGATGGTTGATTTTATACCCTGCTACTTTGCCAAAGTTTTGAATCAGCTTGAGTAATTTGGGAGTAGAGTCTGTGGGATTCTTTAATTATAAGAACATGTCATCTGCAAAGAGGGAAAGTTTTACTTCTTTTTTACGTAATTGGATCCCTTTTATATCTGCATCTTATCTTATTACTGTAGCTGGGCATTCTAATACTAGATTCGGTGCTGTCCCTCAGCTCTTTAGCTCAAGGCTAGTTCTCTACAACTTGAGACACAGTGCCACTTCTGGCGTTTTTCTTTTTGCTTAGGTGGTGCTGAGGAATCGATCCGAGGGCCTCATGCATGCAAGGAAAGCCCTCTACCATTGAGCCTCCTCCCAGCACCTCTTTTCTCTTTCTAACAGGATTTGCTAAGGATCTGTCAATATGTTAATTTTTGAAGAACCACTTCTGTTTTGTTGATTCTTTCTATGTTTTTATGGATACTAATTCATTTAATTTTGATTTAATTTTAATTATTTCTTTGCATCTAATGGATTGGGGTTTATCCTGCGGCTCTTTTTCAAGAAGGCTCAGATGTCTCATTAAATTGTTGGTGTCAGATCTCTCCAATTTGTTGATGTAGGTATTCAGAGCTATAAACTTGCCTCTGAGTACTGTCTTCCCTGTGTCCCAGAGGAGCTGGTAATTTCTGTGTTCATTTTGTTGAATATTATGAAAATTTGAATTTTGTTTCTGATCTCTTCCATGACCCACTGATGATTCAACGATGTGTTCTTGGTGGTTTTGGTGTTCAGTTCTAATTTTATTCCCTTGTGGTCTGAAAGAATGCAAGGTATAACTTCAATGTTTTTGAATTTGGACAAGTGTGCTTTTTGACCTAAAAATGTGGTCTATTTTGGAAAAAGTTCCAAATGCTGCTGAGAAAAACGTGTATTCTGATACTGCTGGGTATAATATTAAATCTAGGTGATCTATGCAGTTGTTTATATCTGCGGTTTCTCTGTTGAGTTTTTGCCGAGTTCATCTATCTATTGGGGGAAGTGATGTGTTAAAGTCCCCAACAATTTATGTCTTTGGATCTATGTGAGATTTGAGAGAAAGTAGTGTTTCTTGCATAAATTTGGGTACTCCATTGTTTTGTGAATAGAGATTTAGAATTTTAATATCCTCCTGAAGGAGAGATCCCTTTATTAGTATGTAGTGACTTTCTTTATCTCTTCTCACTAATTTTAATTTGAAATCTATTTTATCTGATATTAGGATTGCAACTCCTGCCTCTTTTCGGGGGCTGTTTGCTTGGTAGATTTTGTTCCAGCCTTTCACTTTCAAAATGGGTTTGTTTTTATGGTCCAGGTGGAAGGATCTTTCTTTTTAATCCAACTAGACAGTCTATGTTGCTTAATTGGAGAGTTAAATCTGTTAATGTTGGGAGATTGGACTGAGAGATATTTGGGAGTTCCTGCCATTTAATCCACCTTCTTGAGGGCTGCGCCAAATGGGTTCTTCCTATGGTTCTTGGATTCTCAGTTTGGGTGTGGTTTCTTGGCCTTTATTGTGGTCCTGTTGGTTTTCTCTGTGTAGGACATCTTTAAGTATCTTTTGTAAGGCTGGTTTGGTAGAGATATGTTGTTTCACTTTTTCTTTTGTATGGAAGGTTTTTATTTGACCTTCAGTTATGAAGGAGAGTATAGCTGGTTACAGTATGCTTGGTTGATAGTTGTTTGTCTTTAGGGCACGGCCTACATCAATCCAGGCTCTTCTTGCTTTAATTGTCTCAGTTGAGAAATCTGAGGTGATTCTGATTGGTTTCCCTTATAGGTGATTGATCTTTTCTCCTTGACAACTTTGAGGATCTTTTCCTTGGTCTGAATTGATCCTGTGGGGTTTATAAGGTGGTGATACGATGTCCTGTTCTGGTCTGGTCTATTTGGGGTTCTAAAAGCTTCTTGTATTTGAATAGACCTATCATTTTGCATGTTTGGGAAGTTTTCTGCTAGAATCCCATGAAACAATTTTCCTAGACCATAAACTTCTGTTTCTAGGTGCTCCTCTACACCTGTTATCTTCAAATTAGGCCTTATGATGGTGTCTTCCAAATGTTGAATAGGTCTATCATATTTCTTGGATTTGTCTTAGATAGTTGTATGTCTTTCTCTATAATATCTAAGCTGTCTCCAATTCCCGAATTTTGATCTTCTGCATGGTTTAACCTACTGTCAAGAATTTCTCTTTTGTTTTTTTAGTTCTTTTGCTTTTAATTGCTTGGATTTGATGGCTTCAAATTCTTTGTTGGAGTTTTGTTTTAGATCTTGTATGAGTTTCTTTACTTCCTTAATTTGGTGTTCAGTGTTCATTCTCAAATCACTTAGTTGATTGGTTATGGTTTCCTTGGAATCTAATTCCTTCTGCTGGGTTCCATACAGTATTCCCTTTCTGGTCTCCCTGACTTCTTTCAGCTGGCTTTTAATGGATTCTATGAATGCCTCTATTTAGTATGAAAGTAATACCAGCTTTGTGCTAGAACACTATTTTAAGGCAAGCATCAACCAACGTCCTGTAGTTGTACAGACAAAAGTCTGCAGATACAATATATTTCAACAGATACAATCTATTGAATGTCAAACAACTATGTATTAATGGGCTAAGAACAGCAAAGTAGAATTTGGCAAACCAGAAACTACTAGGTTTAGGGAGAAATGTGGGGAAAAATAGGATCCGAGAGATGTGGAAAGGTAAAAAGAGAGTAAAATTAACTAAGTCCTAAACTTAAAGAGGGAAATGGATTGGACAAAAGGATAGAAGAAAGAGAAGAGTAAAAAAGAGACAAGAAAAAATGGAAAAACAAAAATTTAAATTTAAAAAGTGAAACACAAAAATTATGCAAGCTTATTAAAGTAATATTGAGAGAAAAACGTGGATAGGATGAGAGGAGGGGAGGAGTAGAAAGGAGATATGAAAAACTAAAAATAAAAATACTTAAAATATTATATACATATAAAGAGATAATACTGTTATTACGGAATTTAACCCTAAGAGATTTTGAATTAAGTAATAAATTTCTGGATTATGTGTGTACACAACGAGGGATAAGGTCTAATAATCAATGACAGGTATATCTGAAGATGAGCAGAACAGCAATTTAGTCACTCAAAAAAAGAATGAAAGAGAAAAAAAATAAAAAGAATGAGAAAGAAAGAAAAATGACCAAAAGTTCAGTAGAAATAAAATAAAAATTTAAAAGAACATACACATGCATATTCACCTAAAATAAAAATTATAAGAGGAAAAAAAGATTAATAGAATATATTTTTTAAATTAATAATAAAAATAGGTATAAAAGTAGGGTTCTTTGATTTTTTCGGGGGGGGGGGTTGAACGGCAAGATGCTGTATCTCCCTTTTGTCCATAACCAATCACTTGGTGGAGTCTCTTTTTTGCTTGTGGTGTTTGGTTTTCCTGTGGCTTGATTGGTTTCTTAAATCAGTTTGTTTGAGCAAGCAGAAAAATGCTCTACTTTACCCAGAATTTTGTAATCCTCCTCCCAGGCTAGTTCAGTGGGAGGGAGATCTGTTTTGAGTGTCACAAAGAGGAAGATGGCTGTTTCCTCTAGTTTGGAGATGCTGTGATGAGGCTAGGTTCTGGGTAGAGTTGAGGCCTTTCAGCAAACAGTATCTTTTCCTTGAGGGGCTAGCTTCTGAGACATTCACAGAGCCCAGCCTAGAGCCATTCTCAAGGTTTATGTTTACTGAATTTCAATTGATTATCTAGGCTGCTTTAGCCTCTGGCTCTGTGTACCCAGTGAAGAAAGACACTCCTTTAGGGGAAGAGTTTTCACTGCCTGGGCTGAGTGACTTCTCCTCCGTGGAACAGAGTCTTGGTTCCTTTGAAGTCTCTGGTCTGCATTCTGTAGGATGAAGATATCTGCTCCTTGTCATTTCTTACTGGTGTTGAGTAGAATCTACTAGCTTGCTGTGTCTGGCACCTTTGTCCAGGTTTCTCTGTGTTGTAGGTATGGAGGCAGCGGCTCACCACCACAGCCGCAGCTACCAGCAAGTGCTCAGACCTGTCTCCTTGCCTGGATTTTCCCTCTCTGGCTAACTCTCTGTACTGTGATGGCACACTTGGTGTAATTCTCCAGCCTAGGACTGTTCACTGGAACAATAAAACTGCTTTCTATGCGAGAGCTTGTTTAGCCTCCAGCTTTTCTCCGCCATTTTCCCGGAACTACTCCTCTTTTTTTTCTCTCCAGTATATTTTTTGTTTTGGAACAAGTGTCATGGACTGTCCAATCATTCAACAGGAAGCTTATTCCATTAATTTAATAGAAAAGGAATACAGCCTTCCTGCATCTCAAGGCAACTTTGAGTATAATGTTAATGTGATAATTCACATCATTGTATTTTCAAAGTCCTTTTGATAATTTTTTGTTAAACCATTCATTAAAGAGGTTCCAAATAGCAAGAATAAAAAACAATGTTTTGCTTTCTAAGAATGTTTTAAAAGCTAGTAATGCAAGAAAACACCTTCTATTTTTCCAAGATTCCACGGTGAAGAATTTCTCTTTTATCATAGCCCTTACCACTGACCCCCTCACTGCAAACTTGTAGCTTTATTCCGTTTTATTGTTCCAGATTTCATTTTGATACTATCATCTGTAATCTCCTTGTATTATTTGACAATGGAATGCCATTTGTTGTTAGAGAGCTCAATTAATATTGCCAAAGGCAGACTCCTGAGCATATCATAGAGCATAAACTATTGAAAATAATTAACGTGATACTATGCAACTATTCCATTAATTAATATAAGTACCGCATAAATGTGCATCTTCATATAATTTTTAAATGCAAAGTAATTACATATCTATGTCATAAAATAATTCAGACCACTAGTAGAAGAGACTAAGCTCAACCTTTTGCATCATCCCCAATATTTTTTCTAAAATTTTCTTTCTCATTAACTTTCACTGCAAGACCTTCTTTTCCTAGCAATAAGTTGTAAGTCATGTCCTTGGATTGTAGTCATCTTTGAGTAAGCTGTTTTCTTTCCACCACCAGTTAGTCCCTCGTGTTAAATACCTGAGGAATAACTTGTCCCAAAGCGCCTGCAAAAGGAGTATCAAACTCGACTGTCTGTGCTCACTATTCCCTTGCTTTGTTTGGGAATGGGGTATCAGAGACAGGGGTGTCCGTGTTCAGATGGTTGGAACCATGGTGTTATGAATTATGGGAAACAGAAAAGAGTAGTAGAGACTAGGATACCAGGTAAATGGTAACTGTGACTGTAATTTGAGTTACAGAGTCAGGAAATTGATTAGAAGCAACAGTTTTGCACGGGTTGCGGTAGCTAATACAGGCATCCAGAAGTATTTAGCAGGGAAAAGGAAACAGAGACAAAGTGAAAGAGTAAAAGTTGTGAGGGATTGTGGGGCACAATCAGGGTAAAAGGTCATGGGTGTGCAAACTGGGTAGCTAGTACTATGGTAGAAGCAACTGGCATGGTGGCCTGATGTGGTGCAGAGCTCTGGGTTTGCCTCTCCAGTTTTGGCTGTTAGATATTTAGGGAAACTACCTCTAGCATCTCATTATCAGCTTGTTGTGTTCAGACACGTGCCATCTATAAATGTCTACTCCAAGTAGACTGCATTCTTTGATATCAGCTATAAGCATCCTGAGACCACACTCCACAATGCTGCAGAACAGCCTCCACATAGTGAGTTGCAATCACCTCATACAACTCTTGCTGCTCCTCTCCAATGTCAATTATCATGGTATCAAGGGATCTGAGATGTGCTCAGCAGCAGTGCTCTTTGTAGCTACCAATTCTTACCCTGTCATTCTGAGAGCTCCCTAGAAATGGGCAAGAGCACTTGCTGATGTTCTTCCAACTTCTCTCTGTGGCTTTGCACAACCAGACTGTTGTACCTCAGATGGGTTAGCTTGATGTCCAGGTGGCCTCAAATGTGCTCTGTCTTCTCTGTCTAGGTGCTCTTCTGCTTTAGCTGCCTCTCCTTTCCCTTCCAGGTAGCTCGCTTCATCTTCACTTCCTTTGAATTCTGCTTTATATCAACCTGTGGCTTTCACACCAAGCCCTTCCACTTTCTCATCTACCTCTCTAGCTGTGAATCTGGCACAATAAGTTGCATGTATGTTTTGTATCTGTTTATCAAGATTTGAGCTGGAATCTAGGTGGTACTAGCTAACTGAGAACATGGGGAGCTTCTTGAATACTCCCCTTCCACTCACTCACTGCTCATTGAGAAAAATGAAAATGTGTTGTAGTCATTCTTTCCTTCTCCATTTCTGGTGAATAAAGTGAAGTCAAAATGGAGCTACCAGACAGCTGCTATGTCAGCAAGTGACCAAACCAAAGATAATATACTGAGGGTATACTTATCAAGTGTAGTAGGATAAATGCACATATTTGTGGATATTACTAAGGGCTTTCATCAAACTAGTTATATTATGTCCAAAATGGCAGAACAATGTTAGGCTGTCCCCGAGATCTTCCTGTTCCTGAGGACTCTCACATACAACTCAGACCTAATGACATAGGTGAATAAGAAAGTAGGTGAGTATGGATTAGTATTCTGATAATGTGCTAAGGATTTGTCTTGTCATAACTATGATGAAATCAATGTCCTTTCTCTGACCTTCACCATATCTCTTTATTTGGCATAATTGGCAGATTTCCTAGTGTGTCATTTTCTCCTGTTAGTTCAGTGCACAAGTTAAAACATTAAGCATGCCAAACCAAGTGTTTCCATTGTCCTAGCAGATGCTTTGCCTTCTAGGATCTTCCTTACAGGTAACTCTCTGTTTAGCATATTGCACAATGTCCCAATCAATGAAATAATTTTGAGCATTAGAGAAAATCTCCATTTATAAAGCAGTACACATAAGAAGCAGAAGATGCCCTACACTCAAATGCTCCGGGAGAACAGAGTATAAGGGTGTCTACACAGTTGGGAAATAATATTCTGGGGGTGGATATGGATGAGTTTAGATAGCAAACTTAGTAGCAAACTTAGAAGTAATTATAAGTTTCTGAATTACTAACCTTACTTCCTTCTGCACCTCAGGTTCAATTCAGGTAGTGTTGGAATGTTTATGATCACAAAAAGGAGTTTTTAATCCCAGGCCCAAACTCTAAGTGTTCTTGTTACATCTTCCCACCTGCCCCTGATGTAAATGGTCAGAAGGACAAAGAGGAAGGGAGCCCCATGCTCAAGAATATAAATGGAGCTTACAAGTAACTGCAGTCTCTGACTTTCTATTTTGACAGTAAGATAAAAGGCAGTTTGGGTTTTACGAAATCAGTTTCTAGGCTCTATGGTTCCTTCAGAGCTTCTTTCCCTCCATCTATGTTTTGACAGCAACAGTTAGTACAGTACTTCTGTCTCTTAGGGGCAATCCTTCTCTTCACACAATGCTTAAAGTAGACAATAGATGGAAGTTGTCATTAAAGCAAAAAGTATGAAATAGCACACAGTGAGTGCTTTCCCTAAATTCTTGGACCTAACAAGTTCCCAGTTCTGAAGAGAATGTGATTATGGGTGAGTACTAACAATCTCCACTGAATGGTGAGCTTAGAACACTTTTCCCAAGGCAAGTTCTGTCCAGGTTATTAGGATGACTGAGATCTACTGGATCAATGAACTTACAGACAATGCAAGACAGAAAAGTCTAAGAGATTGAGTCCCAAAAGAAGAACATAGACCAAGAAGAGAAAACTTATCATTGCTGAAAAAGGAGGAAGACTTAACTAGGAGAATATTTTCCTTAATAAAGACAGGGGTATATTTATAACAAAGTTCTAAGCTCATCAGTTGAAACTATCAAGTCAAACCTCACTAAAGCTAAAAAAATAAAACTTATATAATTAAAAATAACTATTTGGATTTCAGTACTAACATCTGCTTTAAGGGATGTGATTGTGGTGTGTGTATGTGTGTGTGTGTGTGTGTGTGGTGTCTGAGATTATGTATGGAAAAGCATTGGTTCTTGAAAATCATCATATTGACACTATCTTTTACGTTTCTCATTCAAGTCTGGTGGCGTTGTAGCTCTACCACATGAAAGACGCAATTCTTGCTTTCTTCTGTTTAACTGGAGATAAACATGTAATGAATATGTCAACCTTGGATGGTTTCAAACTATGATATTCAGATCTTACTTTCTGGAGTAGGTAAGGTATAAAAGCGATCCACTGTGCTCAGCCTTGTATTTACAATAGGTTGCTTAATCTTTCTGAATCTCGGCTTCTTCCTGTGTGGAAAGTGGAAAGAATTACTTTGTGGACCTTAGAATTGGGTGAGAGTTATGACTGGGTGCAGGAAGTATACGAGTTTGCGATGTGTGTACAGAGAAAACTACTGATGTTTATATTGAAATGTATTCCAGGAATTGGAAACAAGAGGAATTTTTCTATTCTAGTTTATCCATTTATGGGCATTGAGGGAGTCAGAGATATTCAAGGAGAACAGGGAAACAAAGGCAGCTCTTGTACTCTGTAGATACTGTATTCACAATGAGCTATACCACTGTGGACAGGGACAGGACGGATGGGATTGTCAAACAAGAAATGAACTCATTACCTGACTTACAATATGTTTATCTGGAGTTCCGGGAAGATGGCGGAGGAGAAGCTGGAATCTGAACAAGCTCTCGCATAGAAAGCAGTTTTAGAGTTCCAGTGAACAGTCCTAAGCCAGAGAATCACACCAAGTGTGCCATCACAGGACAGAGAGTTAGACAAGAGAGGGGAAGCCAAGGAAACACATCAGCTGCCGCAGCGGCGGCAGGGTCACGGCGGTGACCACCACCGCGGGGTCATACCTGAGGCACAGAGAGTCCGGGACGAAGGAGCCAGACGCAGCGGACAAGCGGATTCTACTCAACACCAACAAGAACCGACAAGGAGCGAACATCTTCATCCTGCTGTTTGCAGACCAGAGACGACCCAGGATCCAAGACTCGGCATGAGTACAAGCCCAACGTCCTCACTCCTTCTCAGGGAGCAGAGGAGGGAAGGCCACCCCTCCCCCCCCAGCACCGGTGATCTCCATCTTGGATACCGACAAAGCTCGGAGGAGCTGCTCGCTCCAACTCAGGCCTTGGAATAAAACGAGTCATTTAGCAGGTCACAAGAACTTAACGGCGAAGTGACCTGCCAGACTCAGCTCCATCCAGGGAAAAGTCACCCAGCTCAGGCACCAGCCATTGGAGTGGTTTTCTTC